>NW_022741034.1:1051664-1093817 GCF_011630105.1 Anneissia japonica
CTCCTCCCACTCACACAATTGACATTTTCCGAAATGTTAATCCAACTTTACAACTGACATGTAAGAATATGACCAGGAATTAGCGCATGTCTTACAGGCACCCACTTTGTCCTACAATTGCATGTGTTTGCCTATGTTTTTACGTCGTTTTGTGGGACCTAATCAACAATAGGGAGCGATCGATTGCACGACGACGGTAGGACGTAGAACGTAATGATGTCACTAGAAGTCATCTGCGTATGCGAGAACGTTAAAGTCACCTGGTCGAGCAGATTATGGAACGCAATTTGGCCAAATCTACGCATGCAGAGAATGTAGGATGCCAGGTAAAATCCAAGAAGGGAGAGGGTGTGGTCCTTAGTGGTAAAGTCAATTACCCATATCCTCTACTCTTCCCCAGAGAAGGTCTGTTGCATTATCATTAAAGGATCTTTTTCAAACAATCACAAAAATGAGACGAAACTTACCGGTGGAATTTTCTCTTTGCTACCAAATAAATCATCATCATTTTTGTCAGCCAATATATCAGAACTTCCTTTGCTCTCATTTTTCTTTGGTCTCATTTTAACTACAGGGGGCGACGCACTCCCAACGTAGTTTGATCTGATGGGAAGGGGAGGTGGCCGAGTCGGCTCCTTTAACCGCTGGTTTCGTGGCTTTGTTATTGGAGGCTTAGTTCTTACTTGTGGTTTCACATGTGGTTTCACAGGCTTTTCTGGGCCAAATAAGTCGTCATCCTCATCATCCACAAACAAGTTCTTTGGCCGACCTGGTGATGAACCTGGGGTCGGTTTGCTAGAAGTGACTTTATTAGGCAGTTCGGTCGGGAGCTTTTTTTCAGCAAATAAATCATCGTAGTCATCATCATCATCATCAAATATATCTCCGGTTTTCGCTTTTTTTGAGTCCTGCTATTAGAGTTTTGGAATGATATATTGGATTGATTATAATATTGTGAATGAGATGAACTTACGGTCTAATGACAATTACCAGTCAAGTTAATAATCAATAAAATGTAATACTCAATTGACAATCAGGGGCGAATCTAGAAATGTCCAAAAGGGGGAGATGGCTGAAAGTATGGCAGATCAGGCAAACACTACCCTAGGTCCATGGGCATGCCACCACAAAATTTTTGTTTCATATTCGTCCAAAAATAACCTCTGAGGCGTTTTGTGCGATTATTTTTTATTTTTTGTTCTTTTTTTTTTCTTTTACTTTCCAAAAAGGGGGCCCCTTCTAAATCCGCCCCCGATACTTAAACCCTAAAAGTTTGAAATTGTATGCAAATGAGCGCAATTATTATTTTAAATATTGCACTTTTTATGGAATGTTTGTCAATAGTTGTTTGTAAAACATAGAATAGTGCTGACACATTATAATTTTACAGTGCTGGATTAGTATACAGTACGGTACATTATGGGGCATGTCTTTTACTAACATATATTCAGTGTTGTTTCCATGGAGGGGCGTGGGGTGGCATGCCGTTCCAAATAAAAGGTTGTATCCTTAAAAGGCTGAGGAAAAAATTAAACTTAAGTCCCCATACCCCATGTCAATATTCATAAATATTCCACTGCATACACTGCCAACACAAAATGATTATGATCAAATTAAGAAAAGGGGGGTAGGGGAGAGAAGGAAGAGTGCAATCTAATAATAATACAGAAGTATAAAATAAATATTCACCAAGTAGATGAACAAAGTTTTTACGGTGTTAAATTTTGTGTCTATCCCATATTCAGTAATTTTTTCTTGATTATTTGCATATATAGATGGGTTTATGCTTGTAGAAACATTAAAATATATAGAATTGTTAAGTGAACCAAAGAAAATTAAAATACCAAAGCTTTTCCTCATCTGATTATTTTTATTTTGGAAAAATATATATTTTTTATATAATATTTGTGTACAACTATATATAGACTATATTTATATAAATTTTAAAATTGATTACATCATGCATAAAAAGCATGTGTTTCCAATTGCGTCAAACCCCATCTAATATACAAAAAAATTGAAATTAAATTCTTGAAAATTGAATATATTTTCCAAATATTTGCGGAGTTTGACGTTTTGCGCAATTGTAAATAGGCCTACGTAAATTTTGAAAAAAAAAATTTTAAAAAATTAATGAATGGTGGGATTTGACGCAAAATTCAACACATCAACATATAAAACATGAGCACACATACATAAAAGTGAAATTCCAAAAAAAATCCCAAATTAATAATCCATGCGCAATAAATGCAAACACACATTAACATAACCCGCTACAACTTGTGAATGCTAACAAATTAACTTTGCTACATGTTAAGATTTGTGAGTGCTACCATAAATAAGTGACGGCTTCCCGCTGTTGAGCGAGTTGTGAAATAAAATAAAATATGTTGCTACATAAATGCTTTGCTTTGTGCGTACTATTGTTTTTTGAGTGCTGCACTTTGAACATAACATGCTACACGCTATATTCTGACAGAATACTATACCTACACAGCTTCGTGCTTCATACAACAACATAATTTGCTACATATTATTATGTGCAAGTTCTAACTTCTAAGCATTAACATTACTTATATGTTTTGTGTGATATTGTTTTAAAGGTATTTTTGTTCTACTTGATTTTTGTATGCATCATTTACTTGCAAACTTCTACGTGCAATTCTAAACAGACTACTGATAGAGAAGCATAGAACACAACAAACTTTATAGAAATACTATAAGTGAAATTCAGCTTATTAGGGAGAGTTTTCAAACAGGTTAAGGATGGAGGAATTTATAAACAATGTACATACGGCTTTTATTTGATATTAGCTAGAACGACTGTACATGCACATTTCTAAATGTCCGGACACTCAAATCAAATTTTATGTGGAAAATACCTGTGATATGTCTGCATGAGTGTGATATGACATCACCATGCCACATGTGTATGATATGAATTAATCATGCCCACATACAGTATGTATGTGATATGACATCATCATGCCCATATATGGGTAAGAAATGACATCATCAGGCCCATATATGGGTAAGAAATGACATCATGCCCATATAAGGGTAAAAATGACATCATCATGCCCATATATGAATAAGAAATGATATCTTCATGCCCATATATGGGTAAGAAGTGACATCATCATGCCCATATATGGGTAAGAAATGACATCATCATCATGCCCATATATGGGTAAGAAATGACATCACCATGCCCATATATGGGTAAGAAATGATATCATCATGTGGCATATCATCCTGCCCATATGTGGACAAATCACAAACATTTATCACAAAATATTTGATTGTGTGTATTATTACATAAAGTGCTTTCTACTCTAACACATAGCATTATTACATATAAATACTGTAAAGGCCTATATTTTTGTGCGCCCTTAATTTCGCGATAACACGATGATTGCAAAAATGAAGGGGGAGATAACATCGCAAAATTCTGAATGACAGTTTTGTCTTCAAAAGCAAAGATATATAACCATAGCTATCTTGGCTAGCTAGGCCATTACATCACACTTTACTTCACTCAGCCAGACAGAGAGTGCTAGTCCTAATAGGCCTCGAGTGGTGGTGCTAGCTAAAAGCTGGCCTAGGGTTACCTTCAATGGAATAAAAATCACAGCATTGTATTTCTTCTATAATACGGATATTTCCGTATTATTTAACTTTTCAACTCATGGTAGGCCTAAACACTCTAGTCAACTTTGTTAGGCCTACATATGCTGCAAGATTTTTAACATTTCAATTGAAAAAAAAACCTTGTTCAAGCCTGCCCTAGAGTAGCTGAAGTAGGCCTAGGCCATCTATGGCACAGTGGCTCCTAAACAAATCTGGAGGGTAGGAAATTGCTTGAAAAATTGTGAGAAACTTGCCAAAATCAGGAGCTCTAGCTAAAATATAGACTCAAAAACATAATTGTAGGTTTCTGCATCATGTTAAAAAAAACAACTGGAACTTGTAAAATCGTGAAAATAAAAGGCAGCGAAATATTTCAAATAGTAAAATCTCGAAAATATAGGGAAGCAAAAATAATGGGCTTTACAGTATTAGATTACGTAAACAAACTGAAAACGGATCATAAAGAATCTATATATTTAAAACTATGGTCATTAAAAAAATGATTAAATCAATCTATACAAATTATTTTCGCATATCTCGAACCCCTCTTCCAACCCATCAAAACACCCCTAATACACACATTTAAATATACAAATACAATTCATATATATATATATATATATATATAATATTCACATAGCAACTTTCTTGTGTAAAAAATATAAATTCATAAATTTTGAAGAAAATTTGTCCACTATAAAGATTTTTAGTTCTGCATAAAATAGTCAAAAACAAATATTGGATATATTTATATAACAGTCTTATGTACATTCTAATATTTCATAATATTAGTTAAGGATGTTGACCACATCTCAAACAGGCATGGAAGGATTAATTGGTTATATATGAACCAATCAAAAAATAAGCAGGTAGAAATAAACAACTTTTAAAGTGCGACAAAAAATTTAGATCAAATTTCAATTTTTAAATCTGAAAAACTGCTTAAAACCAATGACAATATTTTCAGGACTTTATTTTATTACAAAAATAATACATCTTAATTGCACTTTAAAAAAAATAAAAACATTAATTTTCATTATTTTCTGTCTATTTTTAAAATCTTATATATTAATTAATATTCAACCAGTAATATTACCTTTTGATTAACTGTGAGTTTAGTTAAAACCTTTTGATAAATGATGATGAAGACATATAGAGCAATGTTAGACGCACATTTAAAGCCACGGACTCACTACGTACGACCGTCAGCCAACAAATCCAACTCAGTCTCCCCAAGAGCGTTAGACGACGCGACACTGTCTGCTGATTGTAGGTGGCAGTCTGAATAGATCGTCATTAAAAACGGTTCATTGCGCACGCGTCATGGAGTCAGATTTTCCATAGAATGATGTCGGCTGACAGCCGTTAGCAGTGAGTACCCAGCTTAAAGTTAATTTTCAATGAATTCCCATATATATGTGATTAACATTCTAATTGCATGAGATCTAGAGTGCTAGATAGGTGGAAGCGTGCTATGTTTGCGTGAGAATGTGATTAAATAAAGCGCGGCGTGTTACCTTCGGGGGTGACGATGAACTGGTTCCACTAAACAGATCCACTTGGGGTGCTTCTTCTTGCCGTGAGCCGAAGAGTACGTCTTCATCATCAAATACGCTTTTACTTTTAGCACGTCTTCTTTGTGCCTTGGTCTGTTAAAAAGGAAATATAGTGTAAATATTGACAAAAATTATATGATTAAATGTAATTTTCCAAAATTAAGATGCATTTTGAAATATCCATATATAAAATACTCTGACTTCACAGTTAAGAGCATTTATTCAATAAGTTGAGAACCACCATATGAATTAACATTTTAAAGAGTTATTTCTAGAGTTGCTTATGTCTGGGCGGACAAAACCTTTGGGTTTTTGCTCTTGTAATTGGTTTTTCTTATCTGATTTTTGACATCTTTGTATGTCTTTTTTTGATGTCTTTCTTGATTGTGTGTTTTGTCTTTTTTGTGTATCCGAGGAAATCAAATTTCAATTTTACCTGTTGTACTATTGACAATAAAATTACTTTGAACTATGCATAGGAACTTGTCCCTCCTTGTGTTCTTACCCGTACATTTATAGAGGGTAAACCACACATATAGAGGGTTGCCCTTCCAGCATATCCTAAAAGGTTGGCTGATATTCAGGGGCCCTCTTAAATGAAATAATGTGATTCTTTATCAAGAATTCTCATTATTACAAGGCTTAGGAAGTGAAGATGGTTTTTAATTGTCAGAAAAAAAAAAATCTGTGCCATCACAGGATTTGAACCCAGGACCCTGAGATTGGAAGGCAAGCACCTTAACCAAAAAACTCCATCTACACTCTGAATTATATCTTGTAAGTGGATATATATCACTGTTATATTTGGTAAAAAAAAAAAGGATTAAAATAACTGCAACTTGCCTGGTCTGTGTCTTCCCTCATCGTCGGTGCTCCAGATGATGCTGCTGATGACGAAGATGATGGAAACAATTCATCCTCATCTTTCTCATCTTCATCATAGAAGAGGCTGAATGTGTTTTTACGAGGTGTTGGTGGCTGTTCTCTTATTGATACTGGTTCATGTTTCTAAAAATTTTAAATGTTTTTATATAAAGACTTTGAAAATTATATTTAAATTCAATGAAATATGCAGTACAGTTAGTAGTAGTAGTAGTATTTTAAAAAAAACTTCTAACAAAATTTTAAAATTAAGTCTGTGAAAAAAAATATACTATAGGAAATTTATTAAATAATAATAAGACAAATGGGTACGACAACTTATTGCCAAGTTGCAAATAAATTGTAACTATATTTTTCTTGAAAAGTGAAAATTTCAAGTTACGTTGTTTTGCAATGGAAAGGCCAAGTAGTCTAATTATAAACAATTAAACTTCACTCCAACTTACAATATGCTTATTATTAAAAAAATTTTTTTTACCTCTGGTGACCCTTCTTCTGTTTCTTTCGTTTTCTCTTCCTCTTTCTGTGTTATTTGCGCGAAGAGATCTTCGCCACCAAATATTGCAACACCTCCAACAGGCTTCTTTTTCTTTCCACTAGAAATCATTAATAAAAAAAAATATGGTAACGTAACTCACTGGTCCTAGTTAAGTAAATAGAACATTTGAGATGGGCTCTTGTGGATCTATAGCAGTTGCTGCCTAACTCATTATCATAAAAACAAACAGTGCTGCACAACACTACTAATACACTTATCAATATTTCCTACATTTACCCTTTACCTCTATATCAAGGAGACACTTTTTTCAGACCCAAAGATGTCCCCTTAATATGGGTTGTATTCAGAAACAAAAGGATAAAGAAAAGCCTTCAAAAAATCGACCATTCATGCAGGTTAAACAGAGAGAAGTTAATAGACTTACGTCTCCTTGGGTTTAGCTGCAGCTGCAAACAAATCATCACCAGCATCTTCATCAGCCTCATCATCGAACATGCTGGCAGCTTGCTTCTTAGAAGCCGCAGACTGAAAAATAAACAATAAGAACCAGTTAACCAATCATTCAATTAAATACTCTGTTAAGAGACTGTCCTTGTGGCAGACAAAAACAAAGTCCCTAATTGATCGGTTCCTAAGTTTGGACACAATGATAAAGGATAGATTGTGAAAATTGTGGTCCTTTACGGAAGGAAGGTTGTCCAATAATAAAAGTGGTCCAATTTAGAGTCGATAAAAGAATTAATTATTCTTTGGAAGAATTAATTAATAAGTTATTCAATCAATCAATTAATGATTTAATGAATGAATCAAAGAAATAATCAAGCAAGTGATGGATTGATCAATTCGTTATTCAGTTTTTATTATATTCATATTCTCTACATTATAAGCTTTAAAAATGATAGTTTATTCACAGGAATCGACTTATTATTGCGAAAGTTATGAGTAAAAGTATTACGGCTTTTCTGTATTAAAGAATACATACTGCCATATTCAAGTGCTAATTACTTAGTTTACATTTAGCGAAAGTATGCTGGTTTGGAATAGCAAGCTTCATATACTAATAAATCAATCAATCATTTATTTAATTGATCAATACAAATATTTATTAACCAATGAATTATTTGCTTATCTGATTAATGAAATCAAATCCATCAACTCAAAGGCATGGTGATAAGGTTTATCTTTTCCTAATCCAGGGCATACTTTTGGAGTGTGTCTTAACAGCTTTAATTCAGAATACATATTAACCAGTTTCTACTGAACAACCAAGGAAGAATCAGAATAGGTGTTAACATACCTGTGGTTTAGCTGGTTCTTCCTTTGGTACAGTGAACAAACCATCATCATCATCGTCAAATAACTTGGAGCTGTTTCTGCTCAATTGCGGACTAATATAAAACCAACCAATCAAAATGATACAATAACAACAATAATTAACATAATAAGAGAATGAGGATGAACACTTAGTAGCAAACAAGGCATCCTGGAAATAGATGGTTCTATTATTTGTTAGGGGTGTTTTAGTTAAACAGACAAAATTAATTCAGTACTGTTCCCAGGTATGAAATATAGGACAAAACTAAATAAATACTAAATATTTTGTCATAAATAATTATTTGAGGAAAAAATTAATGCAAACGTGTGTTTATTCAAGTGGGCATTCACAGGAAATTATTTTTTATAATAGAGTGTTTATCTTAGAGGAAAATATATTAACAGCAGTGTGTTGTTTATAATTAAATAATAATATACTTTCAAGAGATTGCATAATAAATAATTGAAAGTTAATCAATAAAGTGCAGTGTTTTTATTTCATACAATAATAATAATAATAATAATAGCGCTAACTCGGACTTAAGGAGAATATCTTTTGTGTTATTTTCTCTTCAACATCATGTTATTTTCCCCTCAACATCGTTTTTTTTTAAATTGTCCTCTAAATTCTCCATTGTCTAAGTTATCATTGTCATTGTCATTTTCAAGTTGTCATTGTCTAAGGTAGGTTTTAGTAACATACTAATAATAATAATAATAATAAAAATAATAATAACAATCAATATTATGTTAATCAGTTTTTACCTTTCTTTTTTACTTGACACTGATGGAATACCAAATAAATCATCTTCATCATCAAAAAGACTGGAAGACTTCTGTGGTTTGGCCACTGGTTTCTTGACTGGTTCAACAGGTTTCTCTGGTTCTGGGTGTTCTTCAGTGTCTGACATGTGCTTTTTCATCCCAGCAAGAGGATCAATGCTACCAAACATGGAAACTGCTCCAGCTGGTAACTATTCAATAAAACCAAGTAAGATGTAATCAATGAGACATTTTAGCAGCATTTAAGTAAATCATTTAGAAGGCACCTTCTTAAGACTGTCCTTATACTACTTCTCTCATTCCATATTCTTTATTACCTCTGCCAAGGAAGTCATGTATTCACTGCTTCTATCTGTCTGTCTGTAGCAAAATTACTCTAAAACCATTCAATGGATCATCAGAAAATTTAGTAAAATTTATAATAAACTGAGAGATAGCTACATTTTGGGAAGAAATGTCAAAAGTCAATGTAATGCCAATTTGAATTTTTTTTACACTCGTGCATACAAGTAAATAATGGAATCGCTAATACATGGCCAGGTATTGTTCGGTATTCAGACACAGGGCAGAGGTATGCACTTTATGGAGTGAACTACTCTAGTGTTGCAGATTTGTTGTACATTTAATTCAGATCTGTTAAATATATACTAACTGTGTAGTAAAATTAAGTACATGGTGGACTTCAATTCAAATTAGACCCTTAAATTGCTGGTAATTTTAATAATCTCTATATCAAAAATTATATATTTCAACCAAAAAAAAAACATTAAACAAAAAAACTGTTTCATTTACAATTTATAAATTATTTGATCTTAGATAAGCAATTCAATATTATTTTTAATTCAATCTTATGTTTGAACTTTGAACATTGTTAATCTGTATGTGATATTTCTTTTGTATCAGACCTTTGATAAGTAATCCTGAAAACCATTACCTTCTTTTTCTGAGCTGCTGGCGCTGGTTTGGGTTCACTACTTTCACCAAACAATTCATCTTCTTCATCTCCCTCAAATAGTCCTGATGATGTTGAAGCCTTCAATGGCTCTAAACAAGAATGTGTTGCAAGGAACATTTAAAATTTGTCTATTCTGTATTGTGAAAATAACTTAATTCCTACTAATATACAAAGATTTTCTGCTCACAAATAAAAAAATTCTAATTCCTGAAGACTCATAGACTGGACAGTGTAATAAAAGAGATGTTAGCTAATGAACAGGTTTTTGACATGAAGTAATAATGTATTAGCACTGACTTATTAGGTGCTTAAGTCATAGATTCCAAGAGCACTGTTCTTACCCTTTTTAACAGGTGCATCAGCAAAGAGATCATCTTCATCATTATCTTCATTATCATCAAATAGCCCTCCAGCTCCCTTGCTATCTACTGATTTTTGTGAATGTTTATTCCGACTCTGAAATCGAAATCAAAACATGTAACTAAAGTACTGTGGTATGAACATATTCTTATAAAGTTGCTAATATTGATGAAAAGAAGGCTTTCGTTATCTCGTTCGAAAATCAATTCACCGAGAAAATTTCTTTTTCCCTACCAAAACAACCCAGCCAACCATGCACTTAGTAGAATTGAGGTTGTGCGTGCGGTCTTGTACGTTCATTGTCACAACTAACTGTTGATTATGTGACTGAAACCAGGATTCCCAGCAGGACTCTGCCCCTGGACCCCCAGGACCATGGAGACTCCCCCCCTCCCAGCCAACTGGTGTATAGTCACACATTTCAAATCTCTCAGGTTGGTAACTATGCCATCAATAAGAATAACATCAACAACTATATCATCATGAAAAACAATCATAAAAAAAAACATCAATAACAGTGTTATTAACTTTAAAAACAATTAAAAAAAAAAATACAACATTATCAACAAGCAAATCAACATAAAAATTTAATGCACAATGATTGTATGTTTTTTACATTATGGAGGACCCCTATACATGTAATACTAAGTCAGCACTGCTTTTAGGGCTACTGTCGATATATAAAGGTCAATAAAATTAATGCTGTTGCCAACTAAATATTAAAAGTAATAACTAAAAAAAAGGCAATGGTATAAATAGAAATTACAACTACTTTATGAGAATTATTAATGATATGAAAATAAACAACAATAAATATACAGAAATATATAAATAGGGCTTTGAAAATTGTTTAAAAAAAATTGCATATTAATTAAAAAATTTTCTGTGGTGTAATTTTACTGTTATTTCAATGCTCTTTTTATTGTTTTTTTGGTTTTTTTTATTGTCTTTAAATATTTTTATATCAGTGTCGATGTCTCTTAATGTAAATTTTCTGTATTTCTGTTATTATTTTTATATTTGTATTTGTAATTATTGTCAACTCTTTAAAATTTTAATTTTTTGATAGAATTTTAATGTATATTGTAAACCACATGCAATTCAGCGTTAATTTACTGCCATTTGTGATCCAAATAAATGAAATGTTAATCATATATTCTACACTATACACAAAAACCAAAATAATACATAATCCTATTTTCTGAAATATCCAATTAATTCACTTATTTACTTTTTCAATATTAATAAATCATATTATTGTTTAGTATGAGAAATTTTTTTTCATGCGAACAATCTGAGTAAAGAACTACAATGCAAACTATAACAGGCCAGGTAATCTCATGATTGTTTATAAAATTAAAACAAGCATTCTGATTGGCTATTGCAGCTAGCTAATCACTTTTGAAATCAACTGTGGGTGAGGAGTGTTATTAAAATGCAATCAACAGTATTTAAGCAAACGATAAATTCTCTCAAAATCTCATTCTGATTTCCCTCTTAATTGAGCATTCTGTAGCTTGGAAATCACTTTGGAATTACTGTGTTGTTAGGACTCTGGTATTTTACAGACTAAAATGCAATTCAAATAAATGTAAGAAACAGGTACAATAAAAGGAAGCAAAATAAAAATAGAAGGTTGAAAAATTTTAATAACATTAATGTTTGGAGGTAAATAATCAATATGCTGGTCTAGGCACTTAATATAATTATCCCATTCATTGGAACGAGCACCTTATATAACACATACCCAACTTCCCGAAGGAATATTCCCAGACACTGGAAAAAAAAATCCTTTAGGAAACCACGGCTTCCTGGAGTAGTGTTTCATCTATGCAGTGATGATGCAGCAAATTAGCATTCAAACCTGTAAGTCCCCAATTATAACCCAGATAGGTCATACTGTAAATTTTTTTAATTGCACCGAGGATACCTAAAAAATTGGCTCAAATTTTCGTGGAAAATCACTAGAAAAATAGGTGCGTGGAATCGTAATTGCTGCATAATGGCATTAGCTTGGCCAAAGCCTAATTTTTAGAAAAATTGGATTTCTAGGCCAAATGTTAGCGCGGAGGATACAGTCTGGCAGGTAGGAAGAATGTGGTTGGAGTACGTGGCCCAAGAAAAAAAGATCTGTAACTGACTAGAGTGGGAATTGAACCCTGGCCTTGATGGTAAGAAATCAAGTTGTAACCACAGCGTCAACTGCTCCCACGACATATGGATAGGACATATAAAGAGGACATACAGAGTGGAAATAGATAAATAAATTCAAATTAACAATAACATAACATTAAAAATCAAGAGAATAAAAATTATATTATATCAAATGTTTGAATATCTGTCCATTTTTCTTCGTTCAGACTGGTTAGTAGTTTCGTGCCGTGCTTAACCCTTTGGGGGGTATTTTTTGCATCTCATGACTTACCGGGAATAGAGGGCGCTTTGACACGGCTGCAAAATGCGCCCTTAAGATAGTACTGTTTGACTGTATGAACAATGTATGTAAAAAAAAAGCTATTGTACTGAAATTTTCCAAATTGCATTTATTTGGGTGAGAAGATATCGTATAATATATTAAATCTATATTATCTCTTTAATGTTTGTAAAATTTTCTTAAGCCTTGCCTTTCACACAATAATTTCAGGTAAACAATAACAGCATCCACGGAATACACATGATGACCTCACAAGCTCATATTCTTGGGCTAACCTAACATTCAGCAAATGCACACATAATGCGCTGTCCAAACTATCAAACTGTATTTGACAAAACATATGACAAGCCTAAATATGGTCATGATGTCTTCATGGACCATATATAGGCACATCATGACTATATATGGGCATACAACACTTTGTGTTGACAGAGCATTAGTTTGTGATTGCCAATGAATGTTATTTTGTTACTTTATCTATTGAAGGCACCATAACTGAAATGCTGACTTTGGACTTAGTTCCAACAAAATAATCTGACAGACATACATTTGATTCTTCCTCATCTGCTTCTACCTCGTCTTCTTCCACTGCATCATTTGCTGGTGATCCAAACAGCTCATCGGTGGCTGCTCCAAACATTGAGACACCGCCTGCCGGCACCTTGCGACCACTTCTTGTTCTAGCCCTTGGCTTGGTTTCTAAAAATGTATGAAAAATATTTTGTTACTGGAAAAAGAAATACTAGTAAGATATAAAAAAAAATCATGTAAGAAAGAGAGAAACAGTTGTGGTAATTTATGAATGCACCAAGGGAGAATATTATCTGAGCAGTTCTTTATATAAAATTAATTATCTTGCAATTAATTTCAGCAATGATTTTTTTACAGAAAAAGTGGGATATCCTAATACTTAGGGCTATATAAATGCATTCACCCACACTAATTAGAAGTGAAATTAAAATTGAGGCCTGTAACATATCATAGATGCATTAGATATGCCTGGTTTAGACAATTCCATTATTTTCGAGGTAAGTTTCTAAAAGGAAATTGGCATATATCAGCTCATTCAGGTAAGTAATCATGAAAGACTCATTTATAAGCAATTTATAATTTCTTTAAAAAAATTTAGAAGGTACAAGCCTGGTTCACTAGAGACCAAGTATCCGGATCGGGAGCTAACCGTTAGCGCTAACCGTTACCACCTGTGTGATAACGCCCGATTGGTTAGCGCTAACCGTTAGTGGTATCCGGATACCGCAAGCACTATCGGTTAGCAAGTTGAGCGCGTTTCTATCATCAACCAATCACACGTACACGTTTACAATTTCCAGTTTCTTATTGGCCAGTGATTTGTTCATCATATTCTTGCTATCCGGTTCGGGAATTTTCTAGTATGAACGCATGGCAGCTAATGGTTAGCAGGATCCGGATCCTGCTAACTGTTACCTGCCGTGTGAGAACATAGCCAGTATTACCTTTTGGTTTTGTCTCTTCCTCCTCAGGTGGTGCATCCTGAAGTTTACTTGGCTTGTCATCAAACAGACCATCTTCATCATCAGCAACAACATCCTCATCATCAAACAATCCTTTACCACCAGAAAACAACCCTTTCCCACTAAATGCACCCATATCATCAATATCATCAGGGGGATGCTGCACACCAAATGGATCGTCATCTGTCAAACAAGTTAGAGACATTTAAAGCTCTGTCAGATTATCACATTTTATTTGATAAATTAAGCCTAAATATGGTCATGAAGACATCACATCATGACCATATATAGGGACATCACCTCTATATATGGGCATAAAAAAATGTTTTTGTCAAACTTTGATAATCTGGACAGAAGTTAAGACATAGTATAAATTTCTCTGAGAATGACAATTGTGAATGTGAGTTTCCAAAATTCTAATTACCGTAGTTCCCTGGGTATAGTCCCACCCCCACCCACTTAATGCCCAAATTTGCGTACAAGAATTTCCCAAGGCAAAGTCCCAGGGTATAATTTGGTGGAGTAGGCCTTGAAACTCTTCCAATTGATTAGACCAGACATTGATTGTGGTAAAGTTGAATACAAAGCCCATCCTTGTAAATTTTTGTTTAATGTCGCTAGAAATAAACAGCTCACGAACTGCAGCTAAAAATAGACAACACCATCCAGTGGACTGATTGGAATGTTAATTCACAGCGTGAAGAATCACATGCTCCACAGCCGCGCCTAAAAATAGACAATACTGCAGCGCATCGCTAAAGAGGCCTGCCCAGTGGGGTGATCAGATCGTTAATTCATAGTTTCCACAGAGATTTGCTACTAAGAATAACTTGTTACATCATGCATTACAAGTCGGCAGTCTTAACCTATGACATCACGAAAGCAAGTTTAGGCAAAGGCTGGCCTAGCACGAGGTAACACCAAGCTGCTAACTACATTTAGGGTGTTCCCTTCCCTTTGATGCTCGAGTAAAGCATGATTCCTTCACCGGAATATTGTTTTAGATAGACCATTGAATTGTAGAGCAATTGTTCAATGCATCGGCCACTTCGCAAAACGGTCGTAGTTTTCGTTTTGTTCATGAACACAGGAAACCACCAGGTATAATCCCAACCCCCCCCCCCTACAAAATTGGACCAATTTTGCATTTATGGGGGGGTGGCATTATACCCGGGGAACTATGGTACACAAAAAATAAATTTGGCAGCAATAAAAGATGACTGACAATGAAAATTATTAGATATTGTTTAAGTTGAATAACTTAATAATGAACAAAGTAATACTTTAACTTGAACATTTTTACCTTCCATTTTCGAGGATGATTTTGTAGAGGTTCTCCTCCTTCTTTTTTCCTTCTTTTCAGATTCCTTTTTCTTCTTGTCTTTCCCTGATGTTGTAGATAATTTACTAGATGATCGATCCCTTCGTTGATCTGCAACACATAGAGAATAAAAATAGACGAGTCATACTTGTCTGACACAATAGAAAATAAAACTAAAAAAACATAAAAAACAAAAAAAACATAAAAATATAAAACATAAAAACAAAAAGAAAAAAATAAAAACATATAGAATATTATTTTCATTTTGTAGAGTTCTATTAATTAATCATATTTAAAGATCTGGTTACAAAATACAGTAAACATCAAGAACTGTCCAGTAATTACACTTTATATAAAAATGCAAAATTAATAAAAAAGACTAAAAAATACTAAAGTAAAAAAAAAAAAAAAATCAGATAAAAGTTATATGTTGCTACTGGATATGTAGACAATTTGGATATTAGAGTAAAAAAAAAATTGTTTTGCACTCAACATTTTTTTACCTTTTTGATCGCCTACTGCAATCTTCGCTGCCAATTCTGAGGTAAAATCAGGCTTCTGAAAATTATAGTAATAGAAAATACATACATTCTTCTTTATTGTATCAAACATATGAATACAAAATGTAACCACGGTATAGCTAGAGCTAATCAAGTTTGGCACCTCACCCCTATCCCTTTTAAACTACAAAAAAATATGAATATGTTTACAATACAATTAGACTTGCAAAAACTTATGTAGCAGAAATGAATGCAATGGAAGATGCTAAGAATGTTGCCAATTATCTTACCTGTGGTCCATTCTCAAATTCATCTGAATCTCCTCCAAACAGATCATCTTCATCAGCATCCGAGACTGGAGAGTCAACCTGGAATAAAACCAATTAAGGAAAATGATTTTTCATTCTATTCTTCTGTTTTTATTCATTTATTTACTTTTCTTTGAATATAAACTGAAATCCACAGCAAACATCGCTGCTCAAAACAGACAAGGAAACTTTCAAGTGAGGCATAGTGAAAAAATTTAAACTCGCATAACAAATTTAAATGATTGAATGATAGTACTAATTAAACTATAAAACTAATTATAATAATAATAATAATAAAATATATATAATAATAAATAAAATAATAATTATAATAATAATCATACTTACAATGTCCCCTTCTTCTAAATCTGATTCACTCTCTGATTCTGAATACTATACAATAAAAATAAATATAACATCATTATATGTAGCTACTATAAAGTGCAAAATGCAATTTTGTCCAACCAATGGTGATAATTATTATTTGTATAGCATTTCTATAGCACTCTTTCTAATAAAGGGTAAAAATATAAGTACTTACCTCAGACTCGGATAAGTCTGACTCTTCTTCACTCTCAGACACTGAACTTGCTGTACCGCTTAGGTCATCAGCTTTAATGAGTTAAAGGTTAAAGGTTATTCATTTATATTGCGCAAAATATGAGAGTCTCTATGCGCAGAACAAGTGAGCAGATGTAACTGGAAAATAAAAAAAAGAAAATCCAAGCCAGCACCTAAACCGCAGTATGGGGATATGCATTCGTCGCTGAGCAGGGATCTGTCAAGCACCAGTTGGGTCTCGGCCAACCCAGGACTCAGGCGCCTCATATCTTGATAGAACTACAAAAAGCTAGCTGTCAAGGGATGGTAAAAGTGAGATTATAATTTATCATTTATTCATTCATTCACTTATCAATTAATTCATTCACTTGTACAATTAATTCATTATTTTATTAATGATTTAATTTTTTCATTCATTCATTCACTCATCCAATTACTAAAAAAAATAAATAAATCATTGTACAAAAATATGTTTGAAATATGATTACAAAATTTTTTTAAATTATTAAGTAGCACAATAATTTAATTGATTGATATATTAATATATTATATATATTTAATTTTTTCATTCATTCATTCACTCATCCAATTGCTCATTCATGTATTCTTGTATTTTTGTATTTAATTCAAAAATACAACAGTGTATACACCGATTACGGGATGAAGATAAATATATAAAAATATGACAAAAATATAAATCATTGCACAAAAATGTTTGAAATATGATTACGAAAATTTGTCAACTTATTAAGTAGCACAATAATTTAATTGATTGATATATTACTACTGTATCTAGGAACAATTAACACAGTAGGTGTTAATCTTCTGACTTTTTAATCCATGTTGCCTTCTAGGTTTGTCTATTTTTGTCTATTGTTGTTCACTTGATCTGGAGAATGTGTCCCTGATGGACTCTAAATGTCGATCTTCTTTTTTGTCAATAAATTTTGTTTTAAAAATAATTTAATTGATTGATATATTAATATATTATATATATTTAAAATTAAGATGTTAAGCAGCATACATCAATTATATTTATTATTAAATCATTCTTTATTCATATAAAAAATGTACAAAAAAATTCCAGGTCACGTTCTTATGTAGTTCGACATTTTGTTTGTAAAATACCTTCACTTATATAGTCAACGAGACCAACATCATCTTCTTCCATAAACAGTCTTGACCCAATGATATGAGGCAGGGGACGGTGACTATATGGGTCCTGGAAAAATATATGTTACTATTATCATGTACTTTATTAATAATTTGTAAATTAAAAATTGATAATAAAGAGTTTCACAATTTCTGTTTTGGTTATTATCAATTATTAGGTATAAATATGCCTTAGGTAAAATATGTGAGCAATATTGAAAATACATAGTTTCATTTCGCTTTATTAAATCAAAGATGGAGATGAATATCTAAATAAAAAATGTGCTTCATGAGTTTAAAAAAAATCATTGGAAAAAAATATGCCTAGGTAAAATATGTGAGCAATATTGAAAATACATAGTTTCATTTCACTTTATTAAATCAAAGATGGAGATGAATATTTAAATAAAAAATGTGCTTCATGAGTTAAAAAAAAAATCATTGGAATAAAAATATATAAATACATGAATAAATACAATACAAACATAAATGTGTTTCTTCAAATTAAAGTTTGCATCAAATTACAAATTTATTAACCCATGCTGTAAAATTCAAACCTAGGTCAAGTAAAATAACCTGATTCTAAGTCGAATATAATATCATATCATATATCATTTATTTTGACTTAACATAACATACAATACAAAAACACAGGCAGTAAATCTGCGAGACAGGATTGCCAAAATGTTATAAAAAAAATAAATAACAGACTAAGTGGCTCTCCGCAGAGAAAAACTGAACAACGAGAAGAACATAGTCAAATATATAAAAGGATTCAATTAACATTTACATTAAAAAATCACATTGATATTAATAAAAATGTCAACAGGCAGGTTCCCGAAATGTATGACAAAAATATTAAGGACAGAGTTATGAAATCACTCACTTCGCACAATAAAATATTTTTTGAACATATACATTTAAAAGCATTAACATAAAATATGTTATATATATGAATAAAATAAAATATAACGTTAAGCCGTATAAAATAAAATTAATTAAAGAGATCAACGTTATTCTCTAACCTTAGGTTCAAGAATTGGTTCATGTCGATAACTAACATCATCATCTTCTGAGTCGGAATTACCAGCATTTGCATCTAATGTATCGAATGCAGTGTCAATTACGTTGATACCAAGGTTTAACGCTTTCGATACCTTGGGTATCAAGTCTACTTCTGTAACTTCCTTTTTCTCCTGAAAGTAATGAGTTTCAGTTTCAAAATAATGTGTTCCAAAATTGACTCTCAAATTTTTAAAAGAAAATAAATAAAAAATAATAAATAAAAGAAGAAAAGGGAATGAAAACAAAATAGAAGATGACAGGATACGGTAAAAGAAAAAAGAAATTTTTAAATAAGTAAATATTAAATAAAATAATAAAATAAATGAAATAAATAAATAAAATAATAAATAAATAAATAAATACATAAAATAAATATATAAATCAATAAGTCAATAAATCAATCAAAAGACTGATAATTTAAAAGGAAATAATTGAAAAGGTTTCAAGGTGACAAACACAGACACCTAGACAGTTGCCAAATCTTAAACAAGATAAAAATTGCAACTTAATAGTACTTCACATACTACAGTACTCCAAAATAATTAAGTGCAATTAATAATATATTTATTGACAATCTAATGCCTATTACAGAATGTATTAATAGGAATTAAGTATGTACTAATTGGTTATTTATTAGTGATTACTTACTGAATTAGTCTTTTCAGCATTTTGCATGTCCATTTCTTCAGAGTCATCATACACACGCTATAAGAGTGAATGAGCAAACATCAATAATTAATAATATGATGTCACATCACATCCATAGTCAACTATCAAGTCTTAAATAATAAATATATGAATGTAATGAATAAATAATGTACGATTGATGGTGAAAAAAGAATGAAAGAATGAAAAACAAGTGATATAAGTAATGAATAAATAAGTGCCTTTAATGAACAATAATAATATATGGATTTATACTGCACCATTTGCCAAAAGATACAAGGCACTGCCAGTGACATGTTGTTATTATTACCAGGGCTGCTGAGAGCAGCCATGGCTTGCTACGCAGGCCCATTGGCTGGGGGTCTGGGGCAACCTAGAGCCCCAAGTCGCAGGTCCAAGGGCAGAGGCCTGGTGGGGGGGCCAGAGTCAAAGCTCACGGAAGCTAAATGCCTTTCAACGGATTAGAGGACTAATTTAATCGATTATAAAGTGCTTAATTTCACCAGGTCAAGAACAATAAAGTACATGGAAAAATGAAAAGTAATAAAAGCTATATTTCCTTCTATTCAAACTTAGAGCTGAAAAGATTAATTTAACAAATCAAAGCTCACTTTAATATATTAAGTCAGTATTTATTTGACAATCGAAGCTGAGAGCTCTGTCAGGTTTATTCATAATTTCTAACTTGTATGTATATTGAAAATGTCCAGGGTCCAAACCCTTTAATAATTATTAATAACGCACAGAATTTACTATACATTGTAAAACATAAACTCTAGAGTAGTAGAAGTCAAGAAAATGTTCATGAAAAAGATTTATTAGACATTTTCCTATCTAACCAGGGACAACAGTCACCACAAAACATTGACTGAATATGTTGTTCTACGACATTATGGCTAGGTCTATTACATAAAACAAAAATATCCCTGGTTAGTTTAATCGTGGAGTATATTTTTTTTATTTCTGTGACAAGTAGGGCCTATATTTAAATATTTTTTTGTTTATTTGTGACCCTTGCTCCGTCTGCCCCGGCCTCTCGGCGCCACTGATTATTACCACTGGTCATTGGATATATAGTTGACCAGCACAAAGTGCAACCTCCTGAATTACACGAGGAGTGTTCCTAGTCGTTCTTGCAATTTAATACCGATACAGACTGATACATTTAATCATCCTACCAAGTACCCATTTATACTCCTGGGTGGAGAGAAACAAACATAGGTAAAGAAATTACCTAAAGGGTTTGATCCTCCAATCTCAAGGTTTAGAGACCAAAAAGTAAAAGCTGCCGCATGATGCAAAGCCTATTTTTTTCACTAGTCGAATTTATTGGCGCAAATTGAAGGTGTCGGTTCCGTTCCTGAGCTCTGATTGGTTGCTCACTTTTTTTGCTTCGCAAAAAGTAGAAACAGTTTGAACTATCGATTTTGCTGAAGCAAAAACTCCGATTGAAATGTAAATGCAGATGAACATGACCCGACGCTTTCGACTCGAGGGAATAAATTCGCAAGTGAGAAAACAAGCTTAAAAGATGAAAGAACGAAGAATGAGTGATGTAAGAAATTAATAAATGATGAAAGCATGATGTAACAATGAATGAATGGAAGGATGAAAGAGTGATGGAATTACAAAATGGCAAATAAATGACGTAAAGGGACAAATGAATTAACGCATGTAAAAGGATGAAAGAATGCTTAAGAATGCATGGCATAAAATATGAATGAAAAAAAATACATTGTAAATGATTGGAATGGATGAAATTGCATCATATAATAAGGTGAGAGCTAATAATGCATCCATTCTGTAAAATGACAATACAACTGATTACATGACTTACATTTTCAACAAACTGTGTGTTGGCAATCATCAAGAAATCGTTAAGAGTGTTATGAACCTTGGAGTCTGTACTCTTTGTTTCATTAACCAGTCCATCTACCATCTTCTCCAGTTCACTGGTCCTTGCTATCATCTTATGCGAGAACTCTTGCAAGTACAATAGCAGCTGAAAGAGAAGAACATGAATAACTATTTCATAACATTTTTAAAATACTTATATACTAAGAGAATTTTAAATTTTCTTTGACAAAAAACTGTTGTATGCCCATATATAGTCATGATATACCCATGATATGTCTATATATGAAGCATGAAGTTTATATTAGGATTCAAGTAAATGCAGCAAGACCATATTCAGGATTGCCAGGGAGGGGGAGGGGGGAAAGGGATGCAAGGGTATAAGAAAATGGACACCGGATACAGGTCTGTTTAGCCAAAGAAGTTCAGATAGTACAGGGCACTTCTTTCTCTGAGCCAAGCCGAAAAAATAAACAAAAAAACAGGGTTTAAGCTGGCCAAACATTTTATTTAGCAATTTAGCTAATTCGGTGTTATATAGCCAAATAGACATTTTGATTAGCCAAAACAAAAGAAATAAGCAATGATAGCTTTAATTCTATTAGCGTTTTGGCTATTGAAGGGAAATATTTAGCAAAGTTCAGTATTTATTTAGGATTTGACAATTTGTCTAATGACAGCTTAAACACTGACAAAATACAAAACACGATACATTCAACATAAGTTAAATTTCCCACACGAATAATATAAACAAGTGCTACTGGGCACAGTAAAAATAACTTGATTTCTTGCTTGGAACAAGGTATCCATTCATAGAAGCCTTAAAAAAAAAAACCTATCTAATAGTGACGTTAATAAAGCGTCGAGACCAGGACATACCTCCGACTTTAAATTGGCAAATATAGAAAAACATTAAATAGGGACACAATGTTCAGTGCACCGTATATACTCATGTATAAGATTAGGCTCAAATAGCAAATTACGATAAAAAAAAAAAAACAGGCCGTCGTCTTATACGTGCAACACCTACAAATACGTGTGACATACAAATTTTATAGATTTTAAAATTCAATAAAGCTACTAAAATTTTAGTAGGCCTAAGAATGAATGCAATTTTAAATACTTGGAATTGATGAACATTTAAATTCTCAAAATGGTATTATTTGGAAGATTAGCCCTGCATTTGATTCCGTTTCTAGCCAGCTACATGCAGTAATAAGACCATAAAATCAGAAAAGTATGCCTTATACGCCCGACCTACAAAAATTGTCCAAAAATCTTCTCAAACTTAGGGGTTGTCTTAGACGCGAGTATGTTACATCGAGACCAATCAATATGTCATTATTGTATCACGTTTTTTGTAGCAAATTTTGGACACTATTCATCAGAGGTCAGGGTGTCAAGCCTACAGTTTCGTAACTTAAGGATTAAAAGTGAAAATGCCCTTCAACATAGATTCAAGCTAGTTTACTTTGTGCTTATCAAGGAGTGTAGAAAGGTTTAGCAAAAAATGCAGTGAATGTGACTTATGCAAGACAAAAAAAATAATTTTAGGCTGATTTTTAGACTGCAACTCTAAAGCAATCAGTTGAATCTTTAAAATCTTGTAAATAATTTATCATTCAATACACATTTTATATGTATACTGTATGAATTATAACAATTAGATAATTTCCAATTTCTATACAAGAGTAATTCAGTTTTTTGTTGCGAGAAGCACTTTCCCTTTCTGTCTCTATTTGTCGTTTAAAGAGGATTATGCCCGACAATTTTTTTATGGATATATTTACAACATGTTTTAAGGTGTGGCCTACTTTATGAAAAAATAACTGCTAGTACTGATAGCAGTTGTCGATGAGAATTTTAACAATTCTCAATTGTTCAAATTGATGAATGGGCCGCTTATAAGCTAATGATGATGATGATCATGTCTACAATGACGACAATAAGACAGATGGATAAATAGAATAGTAATCAGCACGACAAATAATTATCAATTGAACTTGTTATTAAACCTTGTTATTAATATAAAATTAATATTATTATTATTATTGTTATTATAATTATTATCAATATAATTATCACAAAAAAAACCACCATATTATTGAGCTTTCATCATAATGCACTGATTTTCTTTTTACAGTAGCATCATAGATGTTTTATTGTCATTGATTATGTATTTGTTTGGCCTTGTTTCAATTATTAAGCAGCCTGCAGTTGTTTTAATCTGAGGGGCTATTTTTTATTATATAATTTCGTAAATTATAATTTATAAAAAATACAATAACAAACACTGATTTTTAAACACAACTATAAAGGTTCACTAAATTATTAAAATTGAATTCACATAAAAGCAATAAATAGGAATGCACATTTTGTTATGGCAAACAGCGAACGATGAAACCATGAATACTATTTTAAAACTCTTGCATTGCTTTGGGAATGACTGTCGTTAATATTCCTCACATAATCCAGGTAGCAGGCTGCTGTCATATCATAAGCACTGTTATTAAAAAGAAGAACAGGTTCACACTTGCCTTAAAGGGCAAGTCAAAATATTTTCGAATGAAAATACAAAATATGAAAATATATTTGTTAATACGATACTTTACTATAAATGTGTTTGATGTTCTTAATCAACTATTGTATGTTATTGAAATGTAATTTTAAGTCATGTGTGTGTCTATTTTAATTTCCATTTATTAAAAACATCAGCAAAGAGAAAAGCTAATAAATTTATGTTGATTATTGTAATTAGGTAAAATATAAAATTTGAAATAAGTTCCCTGCAGTTACCTTTTAATAATAATAATAAAAATATCAAATTGTAAATTGTGAGATCAATATGCATTTCTATTTTGTTTTATTCAGGATGCAATGTACAGCATATATGAGCTACATTATCTGTACATTAATATAATCAACTATCAAAACAAAACTAATGAAGAATAAAATAATCGTATTATATGTGTAATAATTATGTGTTTCTAAATTGTGAGATCAATATGCATTTCTATTTTGTTTTATTCAGGATGCAATGTACAGCGTATATGAGCTACATTATCTGTACGTTAATATAATCAACTATCAAAACAAAACTAATGAAGAATAAAATAATTGTATACACAATTAAAATAAATTATGTGTTTCTGAAGGTCTATGGATTAGTTGTACTCTGTCATCACAGTTTTAAAGCATAATCGAGATTCAGCAATTATACATCTTTAAAGTTTCTAGATGATACACAGTTTGTATCTTTAAGGTCAATTTTCTCCGAGTGTGACAGCGGCTTTTGAAAGTGAAGAAAAAAAAAAAAACTATTATATTATTATATAGTGATCTACATTACACATGACACAACTTAATATCCAACAGAAATAAACGTTGATCATACAAATTATGTTCTTCGTTTTCTGAAAAGTGCTCAATTCCATAAACATTTTTATAATAGATTGATCTAAAGGGATAATATTTCTGTCTTTTGACTTTACAAATATCTTCTAGTGGTTAGCCTAGTTATTTGGAGGTAGTGAGTTTGAATCCCACCTCAAGATTTTTTTTTTTTGCATATGTTTGGGAATGTACTAAGTATTCATTGCGATAACACGTAAAGTAGGGTGAAACATCACTCCTATTAAATTTCCTGACAACATAGAAACAACACTGAAATATATTGGCATCGTTTTTCAGGTTCGATAACTGACCCCATCTCCATGGGACGTGCCATTAAACAGGCATTAGAAACCCATTTAGATAAAGATATGGCACTTTGCTGAAGAATTAGTTTTCCTACCCAAAAGCAAGTACTGCATATTTAACAGCTTTTTCATGGAAAGGCGTTCCATACAACAATCAAATGCAATAAAATCTGCTGTTTTTGGTGCCACAACTACAAACAGAATTAGGCAATTGAAAATAACTATTAAACTGATCGCAGTTTTTTTGCAAGGAGCACTTTCCCTTTCTGTCTCTATACTGTATGCTTCAAAAAATAAACTATGCCACATCTACTGACTAGCTGGCTAGACATTACTGCAGAGAATATGGAATACTGTACTGTAGTATGCAAATACTGACTGCTCATGAGGGGAATGGTGAAATCTACTGTATTGCTCAGAAGTGATGTGGAAACTGTAGCCTATCTTGTGGAACATACTGTAGGTTATGGTCTCCACATCACTAGGGGCTACAGATTTTACCATTCCCCGTATCTAGAGCACTCAATATTTGATTTATATACCTCATACATAGATTCTACAACAACAGTGGTTTAGCCAGAAAAACGAAATAGGCCCTCCAAAATGGAGGCCAGTAGGCTTGGCACTGAGCCGGTGGGCAAGCCATGCCCATCTTTGAGAATCCTCACCGAATATTGGTACGAAAACAACGTACATTCAATCAATAAACATTGTTTTTATCAAATGTAAATATGATTTAGCTTTAGTTTAATGTAACATTTGATAGATTTGAAGAATATCAAGAATTTACTAAAGGTAGACCAGGCCCAATTTGGCTAGGCGAGCTGATTAGGACAAGCTGTCCAAGCCGTCAAGACATAAGTAGCCGTCCTAAATAATTGTAGGCCGTCCAAAAAACGGCCAGACAGCTCGCTGGCTAAGCCTATATACGAAAACTAAAATTTTAATGAAAATATTACACACCAAGTAGGCCTAGGCTTACAGTACTTCTAGACCTAGGCGATCAAATGGTTAATATATCTTGGTGAGCGTCGCAGAGGTCTCCTTTACCATTTATGTCATAAATTACAAATAGCAATGCGGCCTAGAGATTGCACATCACGCGGCAGGGCAAAAAAGTATTATTTTTGAGGAGAATAGTACTTTCTATTGCCCGCTTCTTAACCAATCATATGCCTAGGATCTATGTACTGTATGAAGTACTGTATATAAAGTTGAAAAGGTTTAGTGGTAAGATGCTTGCCTTCTAATCCCAGGGTCCTGGGTTCAATCTCTAAAAACAACACCCCTCCTTACTGTAAACCTCATAAAGAGACTTCACTAATAAAGGCATCACATTATTTCATTTATTTAAGAGGGCCGCTAAAATATCTGACGACTTCTAGGATGTACACTGAAATGGTCACCCTCTTTATAAATATGGTTAAAAAAAAAAAATAATACTGAGACATACATATAGAGTAATGGAAGTAATCGTTTGTTTACATATTCTTACCCCAGCATCTGATGCCATTGACCAATTACAGCTCTGCTTTCTGACTTCATCCAGTGTCATGGACTTCTCTTCTTTGCTGGTACCAGAGGCCATAGCACCTGCTCCTGAACTCTGACCTCCATCTGATCCAATCTCCTGCGTTGCCTAGAAAAGAGTTTTACGTTGATTAGCAATATACAGTAATGTGAAAGCATGTGGTGTAGTGGCTGAAAACGTGACACTGGCCCTGAATAGTCTATTACGCATCAGTGGAGTTGAATAGCTTTGGTGGTCCAAGATGCTTGCATTCCAGTCCTAGGGTCCAGGGTTTAAATCCTGTGACACCAGGATTATTCTCATGACTAAAACAACTCCTAAAGCCCTCTCCCAATAGGGATTTTTCAGCATAAGAGTTAGAAGAGTTTGCCGAGTTGCTGAACTCGGCATAAACACAAAGGATTTGGGAAGCTCGGGGAGAACAGTTACTTACTTGTAGCAGCTCTAAACTCGTGCTGCTAATTTTGAACATGTTCAAAATTAGTGCTACGAGTTGACAGCTCGTAGTAAACTCGGGGTACTCCTACCTAACTTGTACAATAATTGGGATACTCGTTGGCGGTTTTGTAATGCATGAGTTTGATGCGAGCACACCAAAACAAGTACGAGCACACCAAGTTGGTTATGATCACACCGAGTTGGTTACAATCACCAGGAACATTTGATCGGAATGCTTGTACCTAACTCGTATCTAATTTGGTACAAACTTGTTACACTTGTAATAATCTCGTACAGCTTGTATTAAACTTGGATGCTTCGGCATAATTCGTATAATTTGTAACCAATTTCGTAAGGTTATACCTCACTCATAGTTAACACGTAGTAAGCTTGTATTAAGGTCCTTTCCCAAGGAAATTAAATCATGAGTTTCACGAGTTTTTAACTCGGAGAACTCATGCGACATTTGGATGAAATCAACCTAGGTGGGAGAGGGACTTAAGAATGAGAATTCATTATGAAAGAATAACTAAGCCCTGTGGGAGAACAGTGAGGTGATTCTACCTAAGGGATCAGTTTTGGTGACAAATAAAATGCTGATACACTTCTATGCTGGTGACAGCACCAGTCATCAATCATCTGATCAGAATCCCCTAATCAGGTTTGGTGACCGCATCATGAATGGTGATGTCACCAAAACTGATACTTATGAGATCTATTAGGTAGAATCGGGTGGAACAGTCTACTGAACAGCATACCCAGTATAAAGGAGAAAAAAAAATTATTATACCAGTTCTGGCATTTTTAAAGTGTATTTTGAAGTACATTCATATATCTGCTCAAAGGCACACTTGGCCAAGTTGGGCCCTATAGGTAATGCTCGTTGGTGGGAAAGTCGTTTTTGTAAAACAAAACAAAGGCCACTTTAATTTTGTTAATCATTTTAGCAAGACTAAGGTGAGAAATTAATACCTTGTTCAGGGGAATTATTTTTTAAAGATTGTCAGAAGAAGACAGAAAAAAAAAATTGTTTTATCACATAGCAAAATGGTTTTGGCAAAAACAGCGAGGTAGAGACGAAATTATGGAAATGTAATTGACTAGGCTCAAAACTAAGTATAGGATGTCGATTTTAGGAAGAGCTCAGCTGTGCTTTATCTGGAACCATGCAAATTATACTAGGCCAAGCACTCCAGGGTGTTAAACCAAAGTAGACCCTTGCCAAACAAATTGTGGTACTGTTTATATAGTTAATTACTGGGTATTGAAAAAATATTCATATTTTCCCAAATGAGGGTTTTCTAATGTGAGTTTATATGATTACTCTAAAATAAAATATATACAGCCAAACATTATTATTATTATTAGCAATAACTGTTCTGTTTTCAGAACATCTGGTGATCATTGACAAGAAAAAACATTAACATGAATACAAAAGATACCTTTTTAACTTCAACATTTTTAAAATTTTGTACTATTTATTTATTTTTTTATTTTATTTATTTTACAAAATCTTTGTAAATTACGAAAATCTGGCTAACTAAATCTGACAATATTGGCTTTTCAACAACATAATGTGGTATGAAATGCAGACAAGTACAATTTTACTATTACCCTATGAGCACACGTTTATCTGAATACATAACTTCCTTAAATTGCAGTATGCACAGTATGTCGAGTTGAATGGTCGAGAACAGGCAGGGGCGCTGAACCTACAGTCATAATATCAGCGCTGGTTTGAACGGCACGCTCGTCTATGGTTCTGTAGTAGAACACGTTTTCTCAGATAAAGACTATAAACCATAGGCCCAGTGTACAAAATGGCTTGTATGCACAAAGAACCCAGTACATTATTTGAAATGAGGAGAGGAAATATCTCGGTTTACTGGTACAGTCAACCCCTGTGGTGGAAAACGAGAGTTGCTAGTAGGTACCGGATTACCAAGTAGCACAGACACTAAGGGAGTTTCTAGTCCACATATTAAGCGCCATGAATATCTTGATTGATGGATACCAGTTGCTAACCTACAAATCTACACTATTATCTCATGTGAACTAGCAGTAGCAAACATTGCTGTTTATAGTGTTATAATATCATTTTATTGAGAATTGAATATGAACAAAAAAATAAATAAATGTGCATACAAAAAGCATTGAATTGGAGTAGAATTGCAATAATTTACACCGTTGCCAACAAAACGACAATCTAGAGTGGCAGCCATCTTGCTATCTCAAGCAACATTGAGATACACAATGTTCTAACTAACCAATTCATCAAGATCACAATGTGCGGTCCCTTGTTTATCAACAGCCAGTTACTAATCCTACTACCCCCTCTATCAAGTGTACCAGAAAACAATTCCGGTTTTAATTGTGGTATTTTAACACGAATTTAATCTCTAATTCAGTTCACACTCATTAAGTTCACACTCATAAAGTAGCCATTTGGCCTCAGGATACAGCTCAGCCAATGGTTAGCCATATAAGCCTAGTACTAATAGTCACAGATATTTCACCAAGATGTGTCAGTCCTGTTCTGACCGACCCTACGACAACAGCTAGGCCCAGTTAGACAACTACAGTAAACTACAAGACGTGTACACATGTCTATAATAGTGAATTCTATGCCAGAAAGCCTCACCTCTTGCCATGAACGAAACATATCTGAGCCAAGTTAGAAGCTACCATGAAAAAGGTTTTGCACACTGCAGCCGAACGTCTGCTAACGTTTGTCGTGAGTATACCTACACAGAGGTATTACTCATACACAACTTCCTGCGTGTAAGCAGACACAACTGCGAGTGTGATGCTTAATGAGAAGCCGATCACCATTCAATGTCGCGTACCACATTAATCACTGATAAAATGCATGCGAAGTGAGACAATAAACACAACATTCTGTGTGTGACAATAGGGAAGTTATATTTCTACTTTCTATAATTAGTTCTGAAAAATTTTTTGTTCAAACCTAATCTATTATTATCTCAATAATTTCTATATTTAGTTTTACATTATCTAATTAATATAAAATTACTAGTGTCATTATAATGGTCCAAACATTAAAATGTGTATCAATTAAACTGGTGCTCTATTTTTTTACATAGTGCTGTAATATTTTTTATGTTATATTTGGTCATATTTCAATATTGAGATGAATATCTTTAATTAAAAGGAAAGAAGCGAATTTACGTATTTCTGACTAAGTTTCCTGTTGTGCGTATTGCAGGCTTCCTTTAGGAAAACTCCTTTGTAGTGCCTTCTTTAAGCCTAATTCTGTCTGAATGTTCAGAGGCCAAAAATAGAGGGTGTTTGATTGCTTAGCAACAACATTATAATGTTGTTTATTTTATAAACCACAATTTTATTGACTGTCCCACTAATTACAGTATATCATTAGGATGTTGACAATAACATTCAGATCATTCATCAATATAGAAAAAATACTATTTTAAATCTTTGTCAAAACACAATTAATAACCCAATTAATTTAAATTATACTGTATAGTATATTGTTCACAATTTTTGAATGTGCTTTTATTAATAATATTAGATATTAAATCTTCTGTTTCAGCTGAAAAAGTGAAAAAAAAATACCTCGATGGTTGCACACAAATCCTTTAGATAAGACAGGAAATTGATATTGACACGATTTCCTTTATTCATTTATGAAGTCTAAAAATACCCATATGTCAATTTCTAATTGTTGCCATAGTTATTCTACACAATGAATCATACATTTTAAACTTACACATGTATACTAAAAAATGACTGCTGTTTTAACTGATGCAATAAATTATATGGTACATAAGGCATATTTTTTTCTACACCTTTAGCAAACTTTTGCATAGGAAAAATGCAATTGTGAGATAACAAAAACAGTAGAGGAAGACTTAGCCTCTGCCTTGAGATCCTATAAGCCAATTTGTAGTTTAAACTGCGCATGCCTGTATCAAGATCATTGATATAAACAAAAATGCACACAACATATTTTTATGTCGATTGATCTTGGATACAGGCATGCAAAGTTAAAACTACAAATTAGCTTATTGCATTGTCAATATAAAGAATGTTACGTTGTGATGTAATCAGTAAATTGATTGATAATGCATTACATTTTTGTGAAAAATTCATACATTTTATTAGATTTCCTGGTTGTGACAGGCATGATTAAGGAAAATAAGGAAAAAGATAATTTTTTAGAAGAAATTCTACAGAGGTGGGTGTGCCAAAAGGCAAAAAAAGTATGTTTACTTTATTCAAAATCATTTTCATTATCAGAATGTAGTGAGTTTTTAAAACAAGTTTATTCATTTATAAACTGTTAGCTTTATTTACAGTTATTTAAAATACTTACTGTACATTTCTAAACTATTCTTAAGAATGCATTCAACACAACAAAAAATTATTTAATTACAATAGAGAAACATTAACAATTGGATTTAAGAGTTCTCGCACCAATGCAAAAAGGCCTCAGCCCTACCTTTTATTTATAAAACCAAACTACTGTAGCCTATGCCGGCCTAGCTAGGAATACCTAAAAATACTACAGCCTAGTAGGCCTAGGTTAGGTATGCAACTCTTTTTGTTAAGGAGTTAACTATGTTCCACCTCTTTCTTTCAGCCCATACATGCCTGATCTCGTTTATTGATATTAAGTTTACTAGACAAGACAAGGGTCTACTACTGAACTAGGCCTAGTCCTAAGAAGAAGCCTAGCCTCATAGTCTGCTTTTTGAGGAATGAGTTGAATTCTTCCTGACTAAGGACCAAGTTAGCCTAGGCCTAGCTATTTTCAGTGCAACAATTATCTAGCTTCCCGGTGATAATACCCTGATTTCATAAAACGATGATTCAAATTTATCACATAACAACACATGTGTATACTCACTTCCAAATTAGGAGTAGCAGCAACCCCAGTATCAGCACCTTGTATGGGCGGGGGAGGCGGCGGCGGTGGTGCTGGCGGAGCCATCTTTCATCAGTGAATGATCTTCGGAACTGAGGTCAGGAAGATCATGTGATGTTATGTGTTGACTTTTCCAACACACGTGGAAGAATCACTTCCGGATCAATGTGAAACGTAAACAAACAAACTCCTCATTTAATTGTTAAAGTAAAGCCGATTTTGGTTAAATTTTTATGCATATGTCATCACAAATGTTGGTTATTTCGATAAATTCATAGCGTAAGTAAGCCACTAACCACACTCTTTTGATTCAGCCTTGTTTTAAAATACAAAAAAGCTAAGTGTGGCCATGCCCTGTCCCAAGTCTGTCAAGTAAGCTAAGGCCAACGAACGACTAGTACGCGCGGCTTGGCTGGAGGGAGAACTGTCAGTGGTAACATGGATAGGCCTAGGCCTGACTATTTGAAACTTGAAAGTGATGATGTAGGTGTCGTATAATTTGTCACGCAATAATTATTTTCTTCCACAAAAGTAGCTAAATTCAGTTCTGTGTGTAGTCGTGTGGTGTTGAGGAGTCCAAATGGGAGGGCGCCGCATGAACACGAATCAGTCATCTCAATCAGCTGCTTGTATTGACTTGCTTTAGATTATTGTTAAACCATTCATTTGGATTGGTGGAGAAACGATGAAAAAATAGAAGACGAGGAGCTATTAAAAAAGGGTTATAAACGGCCCACCAGCCCTCAACGCCTCTTCAATAAATTTAGTGGCGTTATGGTGAGTTACTGCAAGTTTAAAGGAAGCAGCAAATAAAACTACTACGCATGAATGTATATGCATCAGCACCACTCTCCCAGCACCACTCTCCCGCCACCACTACAGATGTAAAAGTTTTTTGTTGGGATGAAAGTTTTATGCTCAAAAACAAGGGCCAATCATGAACGTCTTTTTCCTTCCTAATTTGTACAAAACCATGGAGCTCAACCAAATGTGTACACAAAAATGCGCTCAAGGTGTGGGATAGCTCATACATTTATGGATTGTATTAGGACTGTTGTCATAATAGCCACTTCATATTGTTACTGTTTTTGCAGATGGGACGAAAGAAAACTCATAGTCGAGGTGGAAAGCCAGGGAATGCATCAGCAAGGAGTCGACACAATCAAACTGAGAAATATGATCGCTTCAAACAAATGTCAGAAGACCTCAATTATTGCCTTGATGGTAAGAAAGCAACGAGAGAAATATTTCATTAAAATTGTGGATCAATTTAAAGTTAATCCACAATTTTTAATGAAATATTTCATTAAAATTGGGGATTTATTTAAAGTTAATCCACAATTTTAATGAAATATTTCATTAGAATTGGGGATTAATTTAATGTTAATGTTTTTCTTCAAACACCTCTCAAGGTCCCTTAAATTCTGGCCACACTATCAAATTGTATGTGACACAAAAAATTGATATGCCCATATTTGGATGTAATATGACATCATCATGCCCATATATGGCCATGGTCACACAAATTTGTCAATACAATGTTATAGTGTGGACGGAGCTTTAGGGTGTAATATGCCATCATCATGCCCATATATGGGCACATCACACTAATTTGTCACATAAAATTTGATGGACGTGTGAACAGCCCTTTAGAAAAATCTTTAGTACATCATATCAAAAATTTGTTTTCTTCCAGAGCCTGGCTGGTATTTTAAAATTTCAACATAAATTCGATTTAATTCACTGTTTATTTCAATATTGGCCTATCAAAACAACATATCTAAAAAAAAGCAACAATTTTACAATTAAAATTAAACAGTCAAATATTTATATATACAGTATTTAATAAAAACATATTTTACTATTTACCTTTAACAAGTGAAAAGAAATCTAGAAATAATATTTTATATTTTACCAACAGAGGGCGCTAAACACAAATTTAACTTTGTGAGCTTACGATACTTTTTTGGGAGAAGTTTTTAAGTAGTATGTATAGGTTAACATAAATAATATATATAAATTAATTTCAAAGGGAATAATTATTAAAAATAGTTTATACCGACTTGGCTTGGCACATTTCACCTAGAACTGCAAGATGTTCATAATAAATATAATAAGACCATAATATTTTAATATTCAAAAAGAATACAGGTTTTGATTAGAATTTTAGGAGCCATTATAACCAATAATAATATAAACTGAGTAATATAAGGAAAGGAAATGGCTTGACATCATATACATAATTGTATGGTTATCTTCATATTTCAGAAGGCAGAAATGTTGCGGAGGCCTGTGGCAGTGAGGAGGTACTTAGTGATGAGGAGTTCTTGAAGGTTCCTCTACCACTAGCCATGTGGGATCTTGAACATTGTGACCCCAAGAAATGTACAGGTCGTAAGCTGATCCGCAAGGGATTAGTACGTAATCTTAAACTATCGCAGAGATTTGGTGGCTTAATCCTCTCACCAATGGGGACTAAATGTGTTTCCCCAGAGGATAGGTAAGCTAATTGTATACAGTACATTTGTTTTATAAATTAAGTTTCAATTTAACAATGATGGTTTTTTTCAAACACATTAATTAATAAATAAATATAGAAAACCTCATGATGGTTTTTACAGGTCTCCTTCTAATGATAGACCACCTCCAATTTAAGACCACTTTTCTAATTAGATACCAAGGCTACTAAAGACCATGACAACCCCGGCCCCAAAAGTTGTCCTTAATTAGAGGGAGACCTGTATATACATATACAGCAACCATACCTACACAAACGTTCCAACCATTCCGATTTGATCGGGAATCTTTTGAATTTTTATGCAATGTACCAGTCTATCAAATTTTCAGAAAAAAAACACCCCACGAATCTAATTTAGTGGCTTTTACCAGTAATTGAGTATTTCTGTGTCAATTTTTCTTTTTTGCAATGACTTTATAAATGATGTCGGCGTAAAAAGTTTTCTGTGTGTTGCGGACACTGCAAATAATCAGAATGCCATTAACTTTGATTTTAACATTTCTAGGTTGGGGGCGCACTTCACCAGTGCATGTCAAGTCTCCCCAAATTTTGAGTTCCTACATCACAAATCCTTATTTTCCAGAATCATTTACAGTATTTGCTCCTGGAGTTATTTTTATTTATTCTGAATTTTCAGGGATCTAGTACTATCTAAAGGTATTGCAGTAGTAGACTGCTCCTGGGCTAAGCTGGAGGAGACACCATTCAGCAAGATGAGGGGAGGCCAGCCTAGGCTGCTGCCTTACCTTGTAGCAGTCAATCCCATCAATTATGGAAGGCCCTGTAAGCTGTCTTGTGTCGAAGCATTTGCAGCCACATTGTATATAGTAGGTCAGTAATGCTATTATTGTGGTAAAGACAAGCCAAACCAGTCACTCGTTGCAAATCGTGTTTCAGAAAAAATGGCCAAAACATGCTGGAATGTCAAATTTAAAAAAATCTATTTTATTGTAAACTAACATTTATATATCTACACATCATTCTATTCTGTTATTTTCCCCATTTTCAATGTTAAAACAATATTTTTTAAGGATTTAAAGATAGTTTCTGCATGAGAAATGCCTGAAATCATAAACTTTGATGGCTAATTTCTCATATATTGTTCTTTAAACAGCTGTGTGGTTAAACGCTTGTAACTTCATAAGGAAATGTCCGATTTGAATGATTTTTTTTACCATTTTATATCTATTATTTTACTGTCTAACACTGTATTAATAGCTCAAAATCGATTTTTGCGACGAGTGACTGGTTTGGCTTGTCTTTGCCACATGTGTTGATTGGAATGATGCCTTAAAATTGAGATGAACTAATCAGCAAGTACAGTACATTGATAATCAATCATCGTCATCATAATCATGATCATGATCGTACTGGTACTGGTATAGGCATTTATAATGCGCCTCTTCCTTGAGGTTATAAAGCACAGTTCTTTTTCCCTGGTCATTTGGTCCACATGCTAAGTGTTGCTGCTGGTAATCAACGCAGGAGCAGGCAACCCCACCAGGTGCCCATACTCCTGGGTGGAGAGAAGCAGTGCAGACAAAGTGCCTTGCTCAAGGACACAAGCGAAATGCACAGCGAGGGATTAAAGCCCCAACATTGAAGCTGGGAAACCAAACCGTTCCCACTGCGCCATTATCATTTATTTGTCTTAGAACTCATTACAGCTGTCTTTATCATAATTATAACATCATTATCATTGTCTCTGACCTCATCATTGATGTTTTCGTTATTTTCATCAATATTGATTAATAATATTTCAATATCAATATTTAGTAACATCATCTTTGTAATCATTATTTTTATCATTATCACCTCTGATCACAGTATTGTTGTCTTCAATATCACCACCCTTATTAATATTATTATCAGTTTCATTGGCATTATCTTCGTTGACTTCATTATTTTGTTAATAATTCATGATGATGGTTAATATCAATATCAATATCGTTGCAATATCATGTCATATCTTTTTCCATATTTATATTTGTTACTTTTCTTGTTATATTTTCGATGTTTAATATATATTTTTGTATCTGTGAATAGTTACACCCAAACAGAATTTCCGTATTTTGGACAATAAAATAATCTTGAATCTTATCAACATGGTTATTGTCATTATTGTCCTGATATTGTCACATTGTCATACTAACATCATGATTCAGCATCATATCGTCATCATTAATATTTAACTCACTTTTTTCTATCTTCTAGGTCTTAAGGAGTATGGTATCAAACTATTAAAACGTTTCAAGTGGGGGGAAGGTTTTTTTGACGTCAACAGGGAGATTCTCGATAGATATGCAGCCTGCCACACTGGGGCTGAGGTGGTGGCCGCCCAACAACAATGGTTGCAGAAATGTAAAGAGGAAGATGAAGCCAATGATAAAATAGGTATGTAACTATTCAAAAGTTACTAGTTCTTTCTTTATTTCGTAAAACAATTATTAATTGTTAGAAGATTAGGAGATTTAGTTTTATTTTACAAAAATTATATTTTGCTGACATGTTTGGAAGAATTTTCAGTCAAATAAAGAATATTTTCAAATGGACTCTTTCATCCAGCATGGCCTTAGGACCCACCTCCTGTCTTTGTTGGATGTATAGATTAATCGGTGTCAACACCAAGGATATCCTACGAAAGTATAAAGAAGACTTAGATCCAGTGGGGTCCTTCTAGTGGTGATTGGGCAGTGCACTGGGAGACAATTCCCTATTCTATTCCGAAGAGTGTACTGCGTACTTTAACATGCACATGGGACTAGCGGCTTAGACATCTCATCCTAAATACGAAACACGATCATAACTTGCATTTCCGCTCTCCAGCCAAAACACAAGGAGAGCAGCGATGAGAATTGAACCGGGGACTAGAGATCTCTACAGTTTAGCGCACACACAGTGGCTACCAATAGTTTAGCCGACTGAGCTATCAGCTCTCATGTTAGCCTTTTGTTTTGTTTTAATGTAGGCTATGATGTTACTGCACTTTTTTTTTTTATTGTCGCCTCTTTATTATTCTTCTACTGCCTGTTTGTTTCTATATCCATCTATTATAAGCTCTTCATGCAACACAGATGAACAATTGTTTCTGAAAAGGGTTGCAAGTAGGATATCCAAGGTGGTCCCAGAGCTTGGACAAGGCTTGTCCCCAAGCAGCAGCCAACAATGAAATTGTATTGATATGAGTTTAAAATGACCAAAATTTCCAGAGCTTTTAGAGGGCTTCCTCCTGGGCACATATCTCCTAACTCTTCCCTTCAGACTAGGCGCCTGATTGGTGCTACACTCTCCCCTGCAAAAACATTTCAGATCCATTCTTGTTAATTTATTTTAGGATAATAATTAGCAGTCAAAGTTTAAAGTGATATGCCCCCCCCCCCTCTTTAGCTGTTGCTGCATTACAAGTAATTAAAACACAATACTGTATATAATACAAAAGTTAATGTCTACAGTATTTTTTTGCATTATTTTCATTATAATTTTATACCATTATTCTTTTAGATGTTTATGACATTGATGATGAAAAGGAGGTTTGCAATCTTAATCGTCAACCTACGTATGACTTTCCTGAATCTGAGGAGTCCAGTGAGAATGAGGAAGAGGAGGAGTTGGAAGAGGAACAGAAAGATGTGGTGGAGGAGGAAGATAGAGATGAAACAGAAGTTAGAAATGTTGGAATTCAGAACTATGCAGCAGCATCTAAAAGTGATTCAGAAAATATTATAAAGGATAGTGAAATTAAGGACAACGAATTGAAATGTGTCAATGAAATTCACAATAAACCATCTTGATAAATTTACCATCATGTTTACCATTTTGTATACTCAACATCTGTATGCTATCTAATGAAGAAGCCAAAAATCTGCCAGCAGAAAGTATTGTTCTTCAGCACCAACTGCAAGTCTGTGCTTGTCATAAATTAACTATTGGCTGGTTTATGAGCTGTTACTTGGCAGTACATATCAGATATTATTACCTTAAGCAATGTCCAGATTATCAAATTTTGTTGGACAAAAAACTGTTGAATGCCCAAATATAGTCATGATATGCCTATAAATGGTCATGATGTGATGTCATCATGACCATATTTAGGCATGTCACATGTTATTGTCAAATAAATGTTAGTCTGGACAGAGATTTAGAACATTTACGTAGCAAAGTAATGTCAGTAGTAAAGTAATGTTGTCAGTGGAATAAACATAAAGTACAAATAGTGAAATTGTACCAGTGTTATTTGAGTTCAGTATAATGAATAGCAGTCTTGCAGAGGAAACATCTTTGACATGTATATGTAGTGGAGCATTGGTAGTTAAGGTGTATATGGAGTGGAGTTTGGTATGCCAAAAAAATTTGAACTTTGAACTAATAATGTATTGTAATTTCATACTTCAATTAAGCATCCTGTAACGATGCTGTTGGTGTTTTTGGATTTGGACCTCTTGGATTTCTAAGACTGCAATGCAGAAAAACAAATGTTGTATTTATCAAAATACATTTGATTTGGAAGTAGAATTTTAAATATACAAAATAAAACATATGATTTACAAAAGAAGATTCAGTACATACAAAAAAATTTCAATTCTAATTTATTAATATTTACAATTTTTCATTAATAATTTATCAATATTATATTTAATCTCTAAAAAACAGAAGGAATGCCACTTTCATATTTAACTTGCATCATGATGTTTCTGATTGGTTGGTTTCAACTTGTGTCATGATGTATCTGTCCCTGATTGGTTTCTTTTCTACTCTGGTTCCCTGCTTTGGCAACATGAAGCTAATTTCCATATGTCTGTGGTTGGTTTTTTTTTTTAATGCAACAAGAACACCAATACCCAACATGTATGTAGTTACTCTCTTTTTGGAGTGTCTGCATCCGCCGCCAAAACTCTGATTTCTTTTAATCAACCCTCAAAGTCTCCATAAAGAGAGAGCCAACTTTTAATCAACCCTTTGATTTCTGAGGTTTTGCGTACAACTATACATGAAAACTCCAAAATCGGAGTTACTCCAAAGTCTGATTTCAGAGTAACTACATACCTCTACCTAATTCACACCCCTTGACAAAATATTACAAGTACCTGAGCTTGGAAAAATAAGTGTCCCTACATCCATTAGCACACTTGCCATTAAGGAAAACAGATGTCGCAGAGGCCTGTACACTTAGCTTGGATCTGTACACATGACCATGGGGGAATGCTTTATCTTCAATGCCTGTGTATCAACTATCAATTGCACTTTTTACTAAGGTTTTGTGTGAACTCTTGGTAGATTTCATTAGGCACATCTCTGGAAGTGTGTGTAACATTTAGCATGCGTCCAAAGTAACACTTTATCTTGCATCTTTAGGTCATTTGTTTTGCATCATGATATACTTGTCTCTCATTGGTTTGTTCTGTACTGAACAACAAGGTGCAAATGTTCCTATTCCTGTATTGTTGCACTTGTTATATCTTTGTGTTGTTTGTGGATAACATTGGTGTACCTGAGGTTGCTTGCAAAAAATGCATTTGCACAGTAGAATGAAGCTAATTTGCATATCTAGCTCCTGTTATGATGCACTTGTACCTGGACTGTCTTCAGGTTTTTTTGCGTCTGTTTTTAACTTAGTGCGTTTCCTTTTAAGGAAAGGCTCCCTCAGAGCCTTTGCCACACGCTTAGCCTGCCAAGAAAAATGGAACACGTTAAATGTAATGAAACAATATATGGAAAAAGCGAAGCCAAGGGAAAATTGATAATTGAGAATTTATCTTGCAAAATTCTCTACCTAGTTATAAAGCCTAAGCCCACAGGGTTAAAAGGCTATGTGTGCCTTAGATAACAGTTATCAAAGTAAACAATAATAATAATGTAAGAGTACAGTAAAACAACTAAAGTGTGAAATAATTTGGTAACAAAATGCAAGCTAGGTCTACCCCTGGCTGTCACTAACAAAATATATGGTTTTACTTTGATGAAATATGATATAATATTTGAAAACCAATAAAGATGGTAATTTATTATTGATAATTCTTTAGAATAATCATTGTGATAATTTTACAGCAATTTGAGACTCACCTTATTTGGACCAAATCCTGGGCAGAACGAAAGCTCATCCTCGGTGGCATTCACAATCCCATTAAAACTCTGTCGGGTAACAAAGTAAACAGTAGAATTACAATCCACAATTCTGTTAAACATATTTTGAATTTGATGATGGTTATGAATAAACAAAAAAAGAATGGAAGGAAGCACAATTTAGGAATAAAATGCTACACAATATTAGAGAAAAGTAAGAGCATGGCATCAGTGTTCCATCTACAGGGATGCAGGACGAATAAAGACTAAAGAAGGGATGACAATGCAGTGGCGGATTCAAGGGGACCCCTTGGCCGGCTTTATTTATTATAAAATAAATTAAGAAAAAATGAAAATATTAATAAATTTAGATCTGAGAGAGCCCTTTCCGGCCTTCTAGAGGTGCCATTACCATATATTTTGTTGCTTCAGCCCCACCCATGGTGGGGCTGAAGTGGTCTAGACTCTACCTACAAAAGTCCCTCCCTAGGCCCCCCTCTATTTTGAATTACTGGATCCGCCACTGCGATGACTATGGTTAATTATGATGGAGGTGGTCATTATTCTCTTCCAAAATTATGGTCAGAATATGAAGCCTACCCCAAAAGTTGACAGAAGAGTAATCGCATCGGTTTTGTTAACGGACTTGATCGTTGTCAGGCAGTCGGTCATCTGCAAGTACAATAATACAATTCTTCAAATACCTAGTGTCAGCTTTTAACATCATGAAACAGCATTATTTTTTTTATTGAGAAGGCTAAAGCTTACAAATTCACTATTTCATTATTTTTTTAATAAAGCATATTATTTTTTTATCCTTTCACCATCATGTGAAGACCTTTTAAAAATGACACTTGGTAGAAGAAGCATCACTTAAGGCGCAACTTTTTTTAATACCTTGTTTAGCGAAACTGCCGCCTGCCAATAACATTGATTTTGAATTAAAATATAATTGTATTTTTGGACAATTAGAGCACCCGCTGCCATAAAAAAGGGAAATTTCAGACAAAAAAATGTTTTTCTTGATTTTTATTACACCAGCCGCTGCCTTGAAATCTCCAAAAATAAGATATGTAAATTTCTTCGTAATTATACAAATTTAAAGCATTTAACCATCCCATTTACATTTACCAATAAAATTTTATTTGTATATTTTCCATCCGGATGTTTTTGGTTAAATCATTTGCTAAATAAGAAAACAAAATTTTATTTTTAGTTTTTTCCACCCTCCTCTGACAATCTTTAAAAAAACTTAAGTTCACAAAACAAGGTATAAAAATTGTTGAGACTAACCACCAATAAAAAAGTATGAATAAAATCATCGCATGGAGACGGCCTTTAACCTACCTTGGACATAAAGTCCGACTCTACCCTCTCCTTTAACGTATCTGCTGACTTGTTTTCATAAGATTTATATGTTTCTAAGTAACGACCAGATTCTTCTGCACTATAGTATAAAATTAAAAACAAATTGTAAACAACACTTATGTCTTTAGACACTATGTATACACTACACTACGTATACATGCAATGTATACAATGCAAATGTTACTCCCATGTCAGACAATATAAACTGGTAAATAATTAGAGTGTAGTAAAATCAGTGGCGTATTTGGGGGAGGATGCACCCCCACCTTAGTAGCCTTCCTCCCCCTCCCACATTGAAAAT
>NW_022741034.1:1093997-1097140 GCF_011630105.1 Anneissia japonica
ATAGCAATGGTCTATAATCATAGACCAGTAGTGCCGCTGTCTCTTATACACATCTAGATGTGTATAAGAGACAGCTATGTATACACTACACTACGTATACATGCAATGTATACAATGCAAATGTTACTCCCATGTCAAACAATATAAACTGGTAAATAATGGGAGTGTAGTAAAATCAGTGGCGTATTTAGGGGAGGATGCACCCCCACCTTAGTAGCCTTCTTCCCCCTCCCACATTGAAAATGTTTGAAGCAAAAAAAAAATCATGCTCAAGTAGTTAAAAAATCACTTCATATCACCTTATTTTGCAAGCTAGCTCCCCACCTCACATCAAGCCCCCACTTCAAATTCAAGCTCCCATTAGTTCCTCCACCCCCACATTCAAGACTCCTAAATACATCAATGAAAACCTGACTAGATTCAAACCATACCTCCACGCTAGTAAAAGTGTGCAGTCTGCTAGAATAGCCATCTTGGCTAATTCTTTCAATGGATGTCTAGGATCTTTCTGAAATTAACAAAAAGGTTTCATATGTTACAAAATGTCCAAATGTTAATTTCTCTTGGACATCAATTCTATAGTATTTTGTGCCGGCCTTTTTACTTCTTGCTTTTCTGTTAGCCCACGAGTGGGATGCTACTGTCAGTGGCATGCCACAACTAGACACATGTCAGACCGCCACAATTTCATTGACTTTAACAATGGACCACAGTCTGAAAATAGAACCAGGGAGCAACAGCATTAGAAACCCCATACAGTAATTTGAAATGGTATAATTCAAAGACTTCCCTTACTATATCAACTTGCACCAGCAGTAACCTCAGCTCGAACATGTTGCTAAGTGATTTTAATCTGCCATGGATATAATTAGGATTCAGAAGATGGTACCGCAAGCTATAAAAACAAACAAAATACCATTGCAATCACAAAACCAAATTGGTCAATTATATACTGCCAACTTCTATGGGTTTTATTTCTTCAGTGTGAAATACACAATGGTCCCACTAAAGAAAGAAGTCCTTTAGTTGATAAATTGGGCAGAAACACAGAAATCTCCTGCACACCACGATTGCTCACAGGACCTCCAATTACAGACCACTTCTGGGACCATGACCTTAAGTAGTCTTGGTCTCTAATTAGAATAATAAATATAAAAGACATCTGTCAAATATGGGACCACAGAAAAGTGGTCTTTACTTGGAGGTGGTCTTTAATTGGAGGGAGACCTGTATTTAAAAAAAAATCAAAACAAAACTGGGGGGTTTCAGATTGCAACAAAATTGGAGAATTTGTGTAATGCCGGTCCAAGACAATTGGAAGTTGTCTCACTTTGGAGGTCATCCGGCTACATATGTATTTCTTATCTGGTTCTTATTGTCTTTCGTCACATCATTTTACAAGCGTGGTAACTTACCTCAAATACAGCGCACATGATGTTTTCCCCATTATATAATCCGGAACAATTTCACGGTATTCATATGGAACATTCCTCACATGTTTCAGAATAGGATTACCTCGCTAAAATGGAAGGTATACAGTATAAGAGAGCAAGATGAAAAATGCAATTCACAATTCGAGAAAAAATAATAAGTATAAAAACAATATAAAAAAAGATTTAATTTAAGTAAATTTTGAGACTGTGTGTATCATAAATTAGCCACCAGTATTAGGTTTTGTGTAACGTAAATAAACGTAAACCTATTTTTACAGATGCTGAGACGCGTGCGGAATATTCGTCGTTCGATTCTCCAACTTTCACGATCTAGGCCTAGGTCTTGCCATTGCACTGTTGAATTAATCAGCAGAACGCTATGATGAAAATGATTTAAGACCGTTTTAAGCCTCCTCCGAGTAGGCTTTAATATCTAAGACGGCTAACTGGTTAGACTGCGGTATAGCAATGGTCTATAATCATAGACCAGTAGTGCCGTCCCGATTATAGCTGGCTAACCATTAAGACCATCTAAAGTCCGCTTAGAGCAACCCGCCCCTGAACTTAATACAGAAGAATGTCATACCTGCTTGGGGTGCACAATGAGACAATTGGATGAGACAGGCTTTGTGTTCACAACTACAGCATCGGCTGGTATCCTGAAATTAATTATGTTATGAGAATTAATAAAAACAAAAACACAGCAAAACATAAAAACAACAAAATAACAAAAACAACTCAAGTATTTTTAGCATGTATCTCGCTAATTAATGGAAGGTTTGGCGCAGTGGGAATGGTTTGGTTTCCCAGCCTTGAGGTCTGGGTTTCAATCCTTCACTGTGCATTTCGCTTGCAAGGCACTCTATTTTCATTGCTTCAGTCTACCCTGCTGTATCAATGGGTACCAAATTGCTGGGAGTTAAACCTGCGGTGGACAAACGTCCTACCCGGGGGGAGGGGAGATATTGCACGCTCAACCGATTCATGCTAAAGCAACTGGGGGTAAGCTTCAACCCTATGAGCCCTAGTGGCTTGATAAGGATTTACTATCTCGATAATTAGGAGGCCAAGAGTAAAAAATTGTGAAAATGAGGTAGATTCTCGGTTGATTTAAAAGGAAATACTTCTAGGCACTACACTAAATAACAATATGCTATGCCAAGATATCTATCAGTGAACATACTTAAACTTACACTGTTGGCTTTTCTGGCACCTTTGGCTCTTCATACTGTGTACTTTCCTTCAAGGCAGCAAATTTTGCAACAAATCCGGAGCCTACCTTGTTACCAGTTGATATAGAACTAAATTTTCCTGTCTCAGGAGCCAATGAGGTTGCCCTGGACTGGCCATCTAACCCAGGAGGGTTTGATTCTGAATGAGAGGTGCTGGATTGACCATCTCCAGATGATTCATGGGTAATAGTCAAGTGAGATATTTTTACATCTGTGCTTACTATAGATGGAACTGATCTATTTTGTGTCTCTTCTGCTTGAACTGGTGGTTTGTGAGTTGGTGCATGACTGTTGGAAGAGTCGTTGCCGTTTGCTTTTGTTGAGCAATCCGCAGCAGAAGTAGATGGTTTACTTTCATTTTCTTTAACACTTTTTCGAGATTTGAAATATGATTTTACCTAGAAGAAATAATTAAAAAAAATAAGATACAAATGGTTAACATCATGTCGCAAAGATTTTTGTAGTCTCTAGTTAGAGC
>NW_022741034.1:1097695-1101050 GCF_011630105.1 Anneissia japonica
TCTGATCATCGTCTCATTGTCGTGAGATCGTTGTATACATTTCTTCACACTGTACTCTTATTCAACAGAGAAAACCCGCCACTTACAGAATTGAATAAAATCTGACAATAATGTAACATTAACAATTTAAGCAATCTTAATAATTTAGAAAAAAACATATATTAATGTTTAATTTTGTTCACGTTAAAACACTGACATAAAACATGAGTACATACTGTAGACCTAATCATAAAAAATTGAAATAGAAAAACCAAATTTTGATTTTTTTAAATGTTAAAAATTTATTTTGAATTCGACTAAAATCAAATGAACGCACAGTGTGCATTTCGATACTATTTTCTTCAGAACCACGCCCAAGAATTAGGCCTACGTTAAAATTAGGTGGGTGCTGCATCTAGTATCAATTATCCACAATAGGAACAATTGGTATTGTTGAACAATGACAGATATTCAGTCCTTCATATTTGTTCGACCATTGGGGGCTATGTTTGAAACCCGTCAGTGACAAGGATGCATCCAATGACGTGAATCACCAGTGAAATGTTGGTCTTTTTCAAATATTTACTTTAATAATACTAATTAGTCATAATAACAATAATAAAGGTGATAACAACAACAATATTAATAGTAATATTTATTTTAACAATACTAATAATAATAATACTAATACTAATATGGTAATAATAACAATATTTAAATATCTATTTTAATAATACTAATTAGTGATAATAACATTGAAGGTGATAATAGCATTAATACAGTAACAGCAATAATAAATTAAAGATGTTTATTTTTATAATAATAGTAATACTAATTAGTAATAATAATAATGATGATACTTATAATACTAGGCCTACTTAGTAATAATAGGGTAATAATATCGATAATAAAGGTGACAACAACAACAACAATAATAATAATAATATGAGAAAAACAATATTTTTAAAATTACTATCATTAAAATAATAATACTAAGACTAATATATAATAATAATAATAATAATAATATGAAATTAAAAAATCGAGAATTTTTTATTATTTATATGATAACAATAATAATATCAGCAAAAATTTAAACAATACATAATGTTAATGCTAAGACTAATAATTAATATTAAAACTAACGGTAATAAAAACAACAATCATAATAACAACAATGACAACAACAGCAATTGTGGCTGAGTTGACTGCAGCCAAACTTTTTGTGGCCGAGTTGACTTGTGGCCGAGTTGACTGTGGCCAGTTGACTTGTGGCCGAGTTGGATCGAATTCTGGGCCAGGCTCATTATTATCGCCCTCGCCAGCCAGCAGGAATTTGGCCCTGTCAGGGCCCCTTGCTGGAGGCCTCTTGCTGGACCTGGACTGACACTGGTGTCGGCCTAGGGCCTAGCCTAGCCCTTCTAGCTAGAATGGGTGAAAATACATAAATCTCGAGTACGCAGGGCCTATATTAATCTTGTCTGTATTGGTAAATTACCTTTGGTTTTGATTTTTCAAAGCTCTTTAAATCTGCTGCTGATGGTATAATGAATTTCTTCTTCTCCATCGAAAGTGTTTTAGCGGAAAGAAAACCAGAGCGCGCAGGCGCCGTGTTTTCTTTTGAATTGCCACCTAGCTTTACAAAAATATTCCAATAAACAATTTAGCCTAGATATTTAACATTTACTTGAATAGTTATTAGTTTTTTTTTTCAAAAAATAAATTTAAAATAAGTATAGTAGATGAGTGAGTGTTATTATTATGTTATTCAATTTTTTTTTCGGAATTTTGTAACTTACTCAATTTCACGGATTTTTTTTTATACAAACTTAGGTACGCCTAATAAAGGGATTTCCCCTACACTGCTTATTTTTTTAAGCGCGCAAAATTCAAAATAAACAGCGACTGAACATGACATAGGTCTAGGCCTAGTATTTTTAGTAAGATTTTCAGGTCGGGAGCTTCAGGTCTTGTAGCCAGCATATTTTGTAAGTACCAAAATAATGGATATTATGAAAATTAAAGATATATAAAATAAAAATCAAACGTGAATACTATTATTATTAGTCCTGTTGTTACTTGTGTATTTTCAGCCAGTACTACAGTACTCGCCTAGCCTCTTACCAGGCCGAGGCGGTTAGGCATACAAAACATGTGCCTAGGCTCCTGTCCTAGCTAGGCCTATATGGTCCGGGCTAGTGTATAGACCTAGCCTAGGTAGCCTAGCCACATTTTGGACTAGCTATAATATGAATTGTTTGTAGGTTTGTTTTATAGTTAGGCAACTCAATTAATATTACATACATACAGTAGGCCTATACAGTCTAGGCTACCAGTACAGTATTTTTTAATAGTTTACCACTGTCCAGGGGCAGGGAGATGTTAACTTCTAATCTTATAGTAGTAGTAGTAGGAGCCAAGTTGTAGTAATAATAATATATTATAGCACTGGCCTGGATTAATAGGCTATATAGGTAATACAATGAACATAGTGGGATACCGCTTGCTTGGGATTGGGGTCCTGAGTGAGGCCGAGGCCCGTTTTTGGTCCTGATCGCCTATGGGTAGGGGCCCATGTAAATTGTAGAAAGTGCTAGGTTAAACGATTGTGCAGCGTACTGATGATGATATGATAATGAAACTATTTACTCATTTTCCTTTCATATATTTTTATTGTTTATTTAGTCATTAATTTTTATTTTGAAATTTTATTTATAAGCTTGTGTTTTTCATATTTTTTAATGCATATAAAGTAAAGTATAATCATATTAATGTGTTTTATAATAAGCGTTGTATCTTTGGTTTATTTTGTTCCTTAGATTTTCCGAAATCTTAAAAAAATTGATTGTTCATTATCCCAATTCCAGCTCATTTGTTGATGATGGGAGAAGTAAACAAGAAAAATGTTCTCACTTTGCATAACAAGATTTCATCACCAAACACTGCAACACTTTTAGTATGTATATATACTTTTTAAATATGCTATTATTTTAATTAGTTTATTATCTTTTTATGAAATACTACTTGATTTTATTATTATGCATTCCATAATTCAAATAAAGAATTTTTTTGTACAATTGCCTGTATTCATGTAATTAATATATATATATATGAATCATCAAAGAAAGGTAAATACAGTGTTCGGATAAAGGACTTGATAAATACATCGTGTAGCATAGCTCTCAACGAATGTAGTCCTGTAAATAAATGAATGAAGAAATTGTGTAATAAAATGCCTCTGGCGGGACTCGAACCTGCGACCTCTCGCTGTCAAGGCGAGTGTCATAACCACTAGACCACGGAGGCTTCATGGTTGAACAGATTCAAATACCACCAGATACACTCTATTACACAATAAGTACGGCTAGAAACAAAT
>NW_022741034.1:1101277-1107085 GCF_011630105.1 Anneissia japonica
TAAGTTCTTGTCAGTTGTTGGTATTAGATGTAGCTACGTATTTTTCTTTTGAAAATATTTTTTTTGTTGCCTTGGTTTATTTTTTTTATTTCTGTGCTTTGTATTTGTTGAATATGGATGCACCGCACATGTGAGCCACCAGTGTAAAGGTGCAGTTTCCAAATAGAATTGTTTGCAATAATTTAATTTACTTTGTTTTCTTTTGAGCTTGTTGGTGCTGAAGGTTTAGGAAAACACAAATTTGCATTGTCAATCATGTCACAGAAAGCGCCATTTTCATTGCAGATGTAAGTATTTCTTCTTATTCCAATTTTTCATCTATTCTTCTAATTCCAAATTCTTTTGGAAAAAAAAGAAAGTCATGCAGTAAACACAAGCTGAAGTAGCAATATGTAATTTACACTAGATTATAGGTCTATGACAAATACCTGTGATTTGCCCATATATAGGTATAATATGTCATTATGCCCATATATGGATGTGATGACATCATCATAGCATTATATGGAGATTCAAAACAAGTCTGTCAGAAAGAACTTGATAGTGGGATAGAATACGTGCCAAAAATAGAATAGTAGTGTGAAAATAACAGGAAACAAACTTTTTTACTTTTATAATAATAATGCCATATTGCAAATTGCCCCTATGCAGTTTACACAGAAATAATACAGGCCAATCAAGAAAATACAAATAATAATAAAATAAAAAATAATAATCATGATAACGATGAGGCTAAACTATTCCTAAACTAGTTAATGGTCTTCAGGGTTTGGGTTTTCTTGCTGCTGGGTGACCATAAACACCCTCCCCTCAGCAGTCACTAAGACACATCTGAGAGGGTTGTCAGTTTAGTTGCTGTTTTGATATGATATAGTTACACATGAGGTGTTAATATTACACAGGGTTTTCCCTCCTGCTGTAGTATGTATGTATATGCAGTACATAATACATATTGAATGAATCTGATACCCTGTGTGAGAAGTTACTTGTGGCAACCTACAACCTGTGTCTTCTATTTTATTGAACAACTTGCTTATTTTGTTATGAGGAGCCTCATATGCTCACATCTAGGGGTTGAAGCTAGCCTAGTAGATACCAGATTTACTCACACCACAACATTAATTCAATGTCATAAACTTGTCACATCATGTCCATGAATTCCTCATTATTTTTCTTTTTAATTCTCTGTAAAGTCGTACAGCTACCAGTCTTCCATTGCCGCCAGACCATGATAACACCAGACCAAATATAGATTATGTCATTTTTATCCTTGATTTAACAAACAGAATGAGGTAAGCTGTAATATAGTATAGTTAGGCAAGACTTTTTTTTATATACGGTTCTGTACCTTGTCTTGCAAACTTGTGTTTTTTAAAGATTGTCGGTGGAGGAGGGGAAAAAATTAAAAATAAAATTTTGTTTTCTGATTTTAAAAATTGTTTTGCCAAACACATCCAGACCAAGGATATAAATAAATATAAAATTTTATTGGTGAATGTAAACAACGTAAATTGATAGTTAAATGCTTTAAATTTATATAATTAAGGAGAAAAATACATATCTTGTTATTGTAATCATCATTATTGGTGGGCGACGGGTTCGCTAAACAAGTTATAAAAAAAGTCTTGCCATATGGTTAAGAAGAAAGAAGAAGAGTGAACGCAAGATATGGTGTCAAAATGCTGAGGGTTTCGTCCAGCAGTGGACCGACCCTAGCTAATGATGATGATGATACTGTAGTTATATTTATTATAGTTTGTTTACCGACCTTTAACCCTTGCATTATTTGCATTTCAATTAAGGATTTCATTGTTTTCTTTGTTGTTGAAAGCATCAGCAATGTAGAAGCCTCTGTGAAGACCCTCGATTGCGAGTATTTCCTGGGCCGGTCATGTTGTGTTGTTCTCCAAGCCAACAACCCAAGCCTGCATGGCGCTGATATCAAGAACATCACAGGCCTGTGTGATGCCTATCATATGCCTATGTTTTGCGCAAGTTTTGACGTAAGATTTTAAAGTTTCATTCTAATATAGGGTTTTCTCAGTCACACTTGTTATAGCTTGATGAGCTTGACTGCAATTATACCTATCAAGCATAGCATAAAATAACAATTTAATAATAATAATTAATAAAAATAGTGTAATGAGTAGGTTTTTGTATAGCGCACAATCTCAGAGTGCTTTTCCAAATTATTACCCCAGTCATTGGAACGATGGACACAAGTGAAATGCACTAGCGAGGGATTAAAACCCCCGATGTCAAGGTTGGGAAACCAAACCGTTCCTGCTGCGCCAAACCACTTCTACAACAATCTCTCTCTTAGACTCTAATAAACTGTCCTATCTCTACTTGATTGATGTTTTAATGGCGACATTAAGCCCGGTGGTGGAGCCAGAAGTAGGCTGACACGTTCGACGGAGGGGTCTGAACCCAGGGGTCAATGAAGCCCCGGAATAAAGAAATCTCTGGTAGGGTTCAAAGGCAAGTTTTTATGGCTTAGTATATGGTCCAAAATGTGATGACAAGAATATCAAATTTTACTTGACAAAAACATTCGACATGCCTAAATATGGTCATGATGACATCACATATATTGTTACAGCATATATTTACTTTTATAAAATAACTGTATACTGTATAAACTTGTTTTAATATGTTAAAGATGATAATGATGAAGATTATCTTAAACTATTGTTAATGTTGTGATGTGATGATACAGTAATCAAAATTTAAAAGATGATAATGCTGATAATAATTTATAATGATGGTTATCCAGATTTTGATGAGAATGTAGTGATGAGAATGTATGGTGCTCATCCTTGTTACCAAATTCTCTTTTATTTTTCTGTTACAGGAGGAGAAAGACCGGAAGTGCATATCACAGAAAGTTTTATCCATGCTACAAGTGGCATGCGGCACAAGGAAAGGGGTCTCCCCCATGCTCATTGATGCTACTCGACGCTCATTTGCATTTGAAGAAACATTATGATGTCAATGTACTTTAACATTTTCCCATAGTTCTGATAAAGTGAAATATGATGTAAATATATAAAGTCTGTACTGGCAAAACTCATGTAAACTTTGTAAAACCAATACTTTGTATTTATTTCTATTTAGTTTTGTTTTTGCCAATGGTTTGTGTAGGATTGCCTTCCAATGTTAAAGAATTAGGCAAAGTTCTGATGGTGTCTTCTGGGCATTCAAGTGTACAGTACTTTAACAACTGTAAAATTAAAGCCAAAAATATATGTATATAAATAAAACAACAAAGAATTTATTAATATTTTCCCTCTATTTGTTCATGTGCTCAATTTCTTCTACTTAAATGATAATAATAAAGTAATTATAATAATATAATATTAATAATAATTTTAAAAAGCAATAATTATTAAAATTAATAATTGTGGCAAAGACAAGCTAAACCAGTCACATACAGCTGTTTGAAGAACAACATTTGAGAAATCAGCCTTCAAAGCTTACGATTTCGGGCATTTCTCGGGCAGACTCAATAGCAACTTGAGAGGATTATCGTTTAAAATAACCAGTCGCACAGATTCCATGGAATTGCATTGTCTGCCTGAAGAAATGTGCCACTTTAACAAGCCAGAATTTTATTTTGATTACAGGAGAAGTTTACCAATTTACGATAATTTGAGAACTGTTTTGAAACACTCAGATATCTATAACCTCATTTCAGAGATTTCAAATCTCCTGCTCATGAGTATAGCTCAGTGGTAAGGGATTGGACTTGTGTCCTTGGGTAGGACACCTTTGAATGGGATGCAATTGTTGGTTCTCGACATCTTGTTAGCTTTATTGTAACTGGTTTGGAACCCAGAATTTATTCTTACTACTGTACTTCAGTGCATTTCAAAAGAAAGAGTTTATTAAAGTTGTATTAAAATATTAGAATAATGATATTAAATGTTATTACACCGATCTGGATATTATTTAATACTAATTAATAATATTTCTGGATTTTTTTCCTTTTTTTAAAATTGTATTTATAGAGGGCAACGGTTCCAACAATTATGCCTCAAATTTTGTCATGTTTAGTTTCCAAACAAATGGGTTGTTACTGAGTACCAGAAGATACAGGATAATATAAATGAGCAGTGCTAGGTATAATACAAAAAAAAAAAAAATTAACATGTCAGGACAGTAATGCATATGAACCTTGAAGTTGGCTGAATGATTAATAAAATAGGAGGTGTTTGTATTTTAATGACCTTCACCCCCTCCCCCCGCAGAAGAGAAGAAAAACCACAATTCGTCAAGGAGACAAAAATTATATGTATTTTCTACATATTAGTAGAATATCTATAAATATAATCTCGAATATGTAAGCATCAGAAACACCTAAATTTTCATATTTTTCAGCCGACACCCGATCACGCCCACTTTGCTCTCGTCGGGGACCACCCCCTCCCCCAGATTTCAGGCGCTGGTGCCACACTGCTCCTTAAGATACTGAAAAACAAAATATAATTGAGAAATTATGTCCCAAAAGAACTATGAAATAGATAATTATGCTTAAAATGTATCTACCAAAATAATAATAATACTATTGAAAATACAATAATAGTCATATTATTACAAATGATTAAATGTAAAGAAAATTGTATGTTTGTCATCTATAAAAAAAAAAAATAAAAGATGTAAAGAAAAATTTGTTTGATCCATTTAAGATAAATTATCTTTCCCTAAAACTTTACCCACACTATCAAGAATAACTTATGTGACAATTTTGTGTGATGTGATGGGCATGATGTGGTGTAGACTTGCCACAATTCTCTAATTTATGGATTTTTCGTAGTATTAGCGCATTTCGGAAAGCGCCACCAGCGTCAGTTTATGTTGAGAAACTTTTTTGATGAGAATTAATCCCTAATCTCAGAAAAAGTATACTATGGAACGCCATGCAAATAAGTAATATGGAATGTCATTTGTGCCAAAATCGATTTATTCTTAAGCATTTCAACAGATTAAGAAAAAGATTGGGGGCTGGAACCCAGTCTAGATGTGGTGATGTCATATTACATCCAAATATGGGCATATCACAGTTGTGGTATTTGGTGCATAAAATTTGATAGTGTGGACAAAACTTAACTAGCATGGTTAAAAAAAATAATATTACAGTACTTAAAAAATCCATCTCAAAATCAGAACTGCTATATTTAGACCATCCAGTAGCCATCATAAAATTTTGTGTTTGGCAGCCATGTTTATTTGGAACATTGTCTGTGAGCACTGAGTCATGGGAATTGACACAATTCAAGTACTGTGTTAATAACTTCCTTGTGCGTACACAGTAGAACATTATATGCAGTTTATGGATGCCAATTATCAACTGTTTTAAAGTAAATTTAGCATGTTTGTTTTTAGTACGGTATTATACTTGATCATGACTTGGTAGATGATAAGTGAGTGAGGCACTTTCTCAAAGCTCCTATATGATTTACTTTCTGTTCATTTACTAGTCTGCTATCCAATATATACATTTGCAGGCCCAAAAGGTGTAAAACAGCCTACTGTGTACTAGGCTACTGTGTCTTTTGTCTAGCCCTTTTATATTCACAAGGTATTGTGATATGGTAAATCAAGGTGTCAAGCTCTCAACTTGGTACATCAATTCAACCATTTTTCAAATTTTAGTCATTTAATGGAAAATGTTTTTCTTCATTTTTCAATTCTGTATATTTTGTATGTTGCATTTGAATAATATATGTATTATTTTGTGAAGGTTTTGATTGCTGCATTTCTGCTTTCATTTTTACTCATTTTATTAAGTTATCCAAACCTCTGATA
>NW_022741034.1:1107107-1119153 GCF_011630105.1 Anneissia japonica
ATGTCAATCCGTTTTGTCCCGCTTTTGAACAAAAAGTCCCACTTTCAGGGTCAATGTGTCCCGCTTTTGGACGTTTGGGGGTCGGAATGTCTGTAATATTGTAATTTCAAAAATCTTATATTCACTTGTTACTTGATGATTTCATATCATTATTTATTTATTTATTCTGCCTTTAAGGTGATAACACTTTCAGTGACGCAGCACTGATCTCACTAGTGGATGAACAAAAAAAAGTAGAACAAAAACAAACATAAAAAAATATACAGAAACTTAACTAAAATAAAAAAGAACCAATTCAGTGTCAGTAGCAGCTAGATTTTCATTATTTGTATTTTAATTTTGCCTCAGAATTCAATTTATGCACACATTACAGATGTTATCTGTGATAAGAAAAAAAAACAAACAAAAAAACCATTACATATTGTGTGTCTTGCTTTAGACTTTGTAAGCCTACCATACATCTTGACACAATTTAATCAACATTTCAATAATAACTTAATTCACAGCTACCTTCTGTAATTCCAGAAAACACCCAACCAGTCATCCTGCTAGTATCAACAGCTATTAAATAGTCAGAAGTGTGAAAATTTAAATCAAGGTAAGAACTTGACATTATAGAAGTATAGGTACTGAACATCACGAAATGTAAAATTTCCATAATTAATTGTATTGTTCAGACAATCTTAATTTGTTTATTTTTTTTATATTGATTATTTTAAATCGATAATCTTTGTAAGGTTCGATTAAAGATTAAAATAATGTTCTTAGGTTCTCCTTTTAAGATTTAAAAAATTGATGTGTAATTATTTAACTTTTAAATCTATCCATATTTTCACTGTTAACATTAAAAATATTAGTGGTCTTTCTCAAAAGATTTTGAACAATTTGTGTAAGTAAAGAATCCTGTTAGAAATCAGTTGGTCTAAAATGACTTTTATGGGCTACCCTTGTAAACATCAACCTCACATCATTTTTTTTTGTTTTGTTTTGTTTGTTTGTTTTGTTTTTTTTTGCTAATGGTTTGGAGTAACTAAGCAGACTGCCTTGATTATTTTCGGATTTAAAAAAAATTGTATTTCACATAATGCTCTTAAATACCAAATGATACTGTTTAATTCAATTTATCACATCACTGTACCAATGTCTAACCAGATATACTGTAATTTTAAAAACAAAATCAATTAATACACTTGTGCGACATTAGGACCTCCATAAGAACATTTTAACCATTAGGGAAAACAAATGATTTTTGATTAAAAGCACTGTAAATTCTTGAGAACTTAACAAGGGTACAGTAACAATTAAAAGACTATTGATCCATTATTTTAGAAAATACTATTATACAGGCTATGTATAAAAGAAAGCAATACTAACTATTAATATTCATACATATTTTAAAAGGAAAGCAATATTAACTATCTATGTTTTTTCCCTACAGATGTCTCGGTCTCTATCCAAACCACTGCAGTTTATAGATAAAATGGATGTTGAGTGTGCCATCTGCCTCAACAGGTTTCACCAACCAAAGACACTGAAATGCATGCACACCTATTGTCTACAGTGTATCCAGAAATGGGGAGAAACTCATGGAAAGATGAAATGCCCCACATGTGCACAAGAACATGACCTAACAAAAGATGATTTAAAAGACCTTGCTTCAAATACAACGATAAGTCAACTACTAGAGTATGTTACAAAAACTGAGGATCAAAAACCAACTAAATGTTCTTGCTGTGATATTAATCAACCTGTATACCACTGCCAGACATGTCAACTATATCTATGTGAAGGTCTATGTATCAAACAACACCAGATAATACCTGCATTGAGGAACCATTCACTTTACATCCTAGACAAAAAGGAACAAGACGGCAGTTCAGATGAACATACCAGATCCGAAGTTTGCTACACCGCACTCAAGTTTTTCTGCTCCACTTGCAACAAAGCATGTCAACATTTTCTTCATTGTTATCAAAAACAACACAAAGTGATTCCAATGTCAACTGCTATAAGTGAGTTTAACAACAATGCCACTGAAATTGTCAAGTTAGCACATGAAATTGAAAATAAATTATCAGAAAAACTAGAATTTGTAATTAAAGATAGCTCAGAGTTTGATTTACAACTGAAATTATGCAGAACAGCCATCGAAATTCAGGAAAAGAAACTTATTAAAACAGTTACAGAGAAAAGAAAAGAATTAATGTCACACCTTGTAGAGATGTACAAAGAGAAAAAAGAAGACACTGATAGTAAAGTTCAAGATATTGATTCCAAAATGACTCAAATAATTGATGTAATAACCTCAGTCAATACAATTATGAACAAACCTGAAGAAACAGAAACTCTTCAATTACATAGCACAACTATTAATGCTGTCAGAGACAAGGTCCTAGGAAAAGATTTTGATCAACCATTTAAAAACCAAAAAAATACACCAAATTTCATTCCAACTACACAACTGGATGACTTGATGGTTGCAGAGGGCATTGGTATCATCACAACTGTTGATAGCACATGCCAGGCAGCTAAAGATGATGAAGAAATTACTGGTACAAAAGAACAACCATTTGTAGTGAAAGTTTTAAGTCCAACAGGGAGTGATGATTGTCAATTACCAGTAATTCTAATTAACTCATCAGGTAAAAAATCAGCGACTAATGTAGAATATCAGGGAAATGGAGAGTACAAAATAACAGGTAGATGTAATACGTCTACAGAAGGTGATTGGGAAACAAAGATTACTGTTGGAAAGGCACATGGCAGAGGATCACCAGTGAAGTTTAAGGTAAAATTGTTGAAACTTGTAATACCATTGGTAACAATTCAGATTACAAGGAACATGCATTCATAGAATGTATCAAATGGCTGAAAGTCCCACATTGTACAATGAATTGTAAGGAAAATGTGTTTTTATTTGTAATCATAAATTTCAAGAAGTCTGTTCTTTTGGTTATAGGAATGCTAAAAATATAATATATCCAAAGGGCTTGGCAGTAAGTAAGGAAACTACAGCTTTTTTATGTAACTGCTCAGAAACATTTTTAAGTACTAAATAAAATTAAAATGCATGCTTAATAGCAGACCTTTACTTCTACAAGTATCAAGAAGCTCTACTGCCTCTCTTCAGAGTTTTGCAAAATTGGTGATGTTACTTGAAGAAGGGGTGGTACTATATCTTAATAGTTGTGTATATTTTGGGTCATTTTCTAATGTGGTTTTTGAAACTATGACCTTTAATTTAAGTCTGTCTCTTGGTACTTGGTACCTATATGCGCATGTCTGAATAGGTTTTGGTTTTGTTCTGATTTTAGGCAATGAAGTCTCTAGGTGGAGTAGTACACAAATAAAAACATAAATATTAGCGACATGTACAGTATACTGACAAAAGCATGCCTTAATGAAGCACAGTGTAGAATTTCAAATATTTCGATGCAAATTTTTGTTTTTTAAATAGTGACTTAGCATTAAACCCAGAGAAAGATTTTTACAATTGAATAACAGAATAAAAATAAACAACTAAATATATCACTTGTGACACATCCATCTATTAACATGTTAAAAAAAAAATGTCGGCGAATTGTCTGCCGGCGAATTGTCTGCTGGCAAATTGGCTGTCTGCGAAACGTCGTATCGGCAAACTGGCATTGAGATAAATGTGGTGTCGGCGAATGGTGTATAGCCTCTCGGCCAAATGTCTGTCGGTGAAATGATTGGCCATGGGCTCAATGACAAGTCTGCCTGCTTCAACCTTTGAAAACATCATCTCCAACGTTACTGTGTACTGCAAGCAGTGGCGTATCTAGGGGGTGTGAGGGGGAGCACACAGCCCTCCAAAAATTACTTGCATCCTCCCACTCCCAAAATAAATCACAGTCAAGTAGTTAAAAATCACCTCATTTTGCGAATTATCACCCCTAAACTTATCATCTAATCCCCCACTTCACCTTCGCATCCCCATCAGCACCCCCATTTTGAGACTTCTAGATACGCCAGCTGCCTCCGACTATACAGTAAATTTGAGAAAGACACAGTGGCTTAGCTATAGTCGAGTAGTGCAAAGCACTAGGCCCAGGATATTATTTGCCCATTCATAAATAGACTTAAATATAATAAAAAAATAATTTTCAACTTAATTTTGAAGAAAAAGGCCAGCAGGTCCATCCACAATATTTGGTTTTTTTGAGCAGTAATTTTGATTACTGTGTTGATTTCAATTAAGTGGTGTATTCAAGGTGGTTCCAGCCGGCCAGACTCCCTATTTTTTTTAACTATAAAAAAAATGGGGGAAAAATGAAATTATATTTATTATAATATAAGTCCGAGAGTGCCATTTCCAGCCATCTAGAAGTGCCTTTAAACAATTTTTACTTCCTTCAGCCCCAACCATGTAGAGTTGGTGTACCATTCTTCACCTGTAAAAATCTCTCCCTGCCCCTCTATTTCCAATTCCCTGCTCCGCCAATTCAATTGTTAAATTTTACGCATGTTATCAATTTTCCTATTAGTTTGCAACACCTGCTGAGAGCAAATTTGCCATTCTTAAAATATTTTACAAATCTGATTATTTATTACTAACCAGGCCTTTGGGGGGTGTGTAAAGGAAGCAATTTTCTTTCTGAGAACTTTAGGGAATCCCTCTATAACATCAAAGGGCCCAGTAATTAATCTTGCACTGGGGCTCTTTCACACCTAGCTACGCCTCTGAGTAGACATAAATGTGTGATTGTAACAGTCCACCCTCCAATTTGAGACCACTCTGTGTATCTGAATTTGCGGTGGTCTCGGGGTTTGGTCTCAAATTAGAAACCTCTAAATAGAGACCACAGACTTGAAGTGGTCTCCAAGCAGCATAATTGGAGGGTAACCGAACCTGAAACCTCTAAATGAAGACCGAAGATAAAAGTGGTCTCCAAAAGACAACAAGGGACAACCATTTATTTATTTTAAAGAAACTGTTGTTTGCTTTTTAATTTTTTTTGACCAACTTGAATCTGTTTAAAACGAACTGAAAAAAAATCTGAACAGCATACTGCAAAGTAAACATAACATTTACACTTTATTTGACTAAAGGTAGGTTTACTGTAGGTACGTGTCCATGTATTATTACTTAAAACATGACAATATTTTTTACCAAAATTTGACTATAGTTTTTAATAGAAAAACAACCAACACAGTGTTTCGCGATCGCATGACGTGACCCAGCCAGGGACCGGGACAGACTGGAATAAAGATTCAGATCAATATTTTTTCAGTTTCCATTGATCGTAATCTTAATGGTACATTGATATATTACTCAAGTTTGATAAGCTTTTTGGGCCATTTTTGTATGTCGGGCCGTATGAAACGTCTCTTGTGGTTGGAATTATACTTTTGATACTGCATTAGCTTAGAAATGGAACGAAATGCAAGGCTAATCTTCCAAATATTGTAATACCATTTTATGAGTCTTTATATTTCATCAAAATCTTATTTCCTGTATTTAAAATTGCATTCATTCATATTTCCTACTAACATAACATGTAGTATTAGCAGCTTTATTGCAGTAGTATACATTCGCCTGTAACGGATGATCAGCACATAAGACAAATGATTTTAAAAATTGTATGTTGTGACGCTCCCTGTTTTTCGATAGTACTTTCCTGTAAGACTTTAATTGTATCATTTTAAATTTTGCTCTGGTATAATTAAATATTCATATTAAAACTTCTCAAGATGCTGTTTATTCACTAAAAAAAGTAGCATAATATAAAATTTCTACTAATAATATATTCTCACAGTACATAATATCCTTTGATAATGGATGATACAGTAAACCTGTTAGCTTTTTAATATCAAAAGTGTAAAAGAATTCTGACAAAAATGTTGCATATAAATTAATGCATGTTACTAATAAAGATTGTTTTTGTAGATCAAACCCATTTTGTACAAATACAGTGTAAAATTTTTGATGATTTACCCACTTCTTTTATTTTAGGGCAATACGGAACAGATAAACCAGGTGTTCAACCCAGGGTTTGGGAACTTTACTCAAGCCATGCCACCACAACAAAGACCCATCTACCCAACCCAAATCACAAACCCAAGGTGGACCAGTGCTTACCAGCAAAGACCACGTTTGTTATATTTCATGTTTTTAATTTGCTTAATTTTAATAATATACAGTATTATTATTATTCTCTCTTGTTACTTACAGTACGCCCATTTCCATGTAATTTATTTACTTAAAACATGTTCATTGTCAAATCCTCATTTAAATGTATAAAGTTATTTTTCTATACAGTGTATTTATAATTTAAACATGGATTGTAATCAAAGAGAATATTTTTGTTGAACAGAATGACAAGATAAACACAAAACAAAAGTGCATATACAGACGTAAAAAAATGAAGAAAATCTAAGACAGATTATTTTGATAAATTAGTTGTGGTGGTGGTTGTGGTGTATAAGCTTAATGGCCATCTGCCGATTGAGATTAGCAGGATCATTGCAGGGCTTTCTTGTAAACTCAAATGAAAACATGCTAAAGGTGGAAAGATACTACCCAGGAACCTCTCATCTGTCCAGGAGAAAATATCTTCATTTAGAAATTGACATTAAGAATATAAGGGTGAATCCACTCCACAGCTCAAATCACGCCAACCACAGTCCCAGGATTGATTGGATTATAGGCTCGCTAAGAAAAAGAAAATGTTGTTTTAAAAAATGAATAAACATCGAGGGGGCGCTTATTCAAATTAGCAGGGGCACTTACGGTATTCAAGCTGGCGCTTAAGAACATTTTCACCATTTGAAGGGCACTTATTCGAGAATAGCTCTTATTCATACGGGGCGCTTATTCGTTCGAGTACAGTAGATCGTCATTGCCATAAAATCGTAGACCTACCTCATGGTTAGCTGGCTTACGGCCTAGGCTAGCTGGCAGATCACCTGGAGGTCCTATCTTTTTTACGGTACAAAAATGACATCAAGTATTTGGACGTTATCGACATCGCATAACTCTGTACTAACTAATACCTCATTCTGTAAGAGATAAAATGTGAGGGTAGAGTATAGGAGACAAACTGTTTAACGTTGTGAAGAAAAACCTCATGTGAAATTTTACCTCACCAATGAGGTTTTTTTTTTAAAAAGTATTATAGGCCAAATGCATCCCTGTACTAATTGTGAATTTTCTTTTCTAATCAAAGTGATCGGGCATCAGCATGCTAGCTTTATACCTCCCGCACAAGGAACAATTCCTTCACCTGTACAACCCTTCCAACCTATACCACCTGTATCTCTACAACACCACGTGAATTATGCTAATGCTGGCAATCAGAGTGTTGTTAGTCAGTCTGCTGGAATGACTGTGGTAAGGCATACAGACAATAACAAGTTTACCTGAATTGTAAAATGTTTAATGAACCATTCTTTTATAAACTATTAAAAAAAATTACCATCATGCACCAGTTTTTCTTATAAATTGCATATACTGTACATCAATCACAAGACTAGAAAACTCAAAGAAAATAACGGTAAGAAAATCTAATTAAGATTTGTAGAACGTTTTGTATTCTCTTCCAAAACAAAAATTTACAAATTTAATGTTCAATTCAAAGGTCTGAAATTTCAATTTACCTTATAAATATTGTTTGTTAGTGATGGAAAAAATAATGTAATGATCCACAGTGATACATGGTATTTTGTCATTTTAATCGGCATGTTCTACAACAGGCTTTTGAAGTTATAATTGCAATAATTGTCGACTTATGTAGCGCATATTGTAGAGACCTCTATGTGCTTTCATTATTACCCCTGGTCACTGGATCAAGCACATATGGAACACACACTTAGGCCCTATGGGGGAATTCCATAATGTTGCAGCTGTAATCAGCACATGGTTGTGTTTGAACCTGACTTCGCCACCGTTAGTATGTGCATGACTTCTCCACCGTTAGTATGTAATTACTTAATAACTCTTGCAGAATCAGATGTCGCCCCGTTATACTCCTGGGTGGAGACCTCAAGGCTGGGAGTCCAAGCCACAACCAATGCACCAACAAGTTCCTGGTCATGAGCCACTGACCATATCCAACCTGGCACAGGCCACCCCCAAGGAGCGGAAGCGGATGATTGGTGAGCGTTTATACAGAATCATTGAGCTTAGCCACGAAGAGCTAGCCGGTAAAATCACTGGAATGTTGTTGGAATTAGACAACATTGATTTGCTTCACATGTTGGAATCCCGAGACTCATTGAGCGCAATGGTAATTATGTGATTTAGTTTTGTACATCAAAAATGAATAGAGCTATCGTGACTTTTACTGTGTTCTGTGTTGGTGAATTTGTAACCGGTGTTTGGTTTGAAATTTGGCAGAATACAAAGCGCCCATAGATGTGTTTGTTGTTTAAATGACTTAAATGCTTTCCTTTTTTTTTTTAGATTGACGAGGCTGCGATTGTGTTGAAGGATTACAAAGCTAAGAAGTCTGGTAATAAATCTACTGTGGCCGCTAGTGTGCAGTAACTCAGCCAGTGGGTTAGCAAGAATAACAAATATACGTTTCGCTCACTATTCGACCCTCCTTTTTAATATACGGGGAAAAAAATCAGATATGTGAAAAAAAAATCAGATATGTAAAAAAAAATTAAAATAAAATGGTAACAACACAAAAAACATAAATATGTTGTAGATAAGAAAGAAAATGGGACACACAAAAAATAAATATATAAAATAGAAAACTGACACTGATTCTATATTTTGTATGAATAATGATGTCTGTCTAAGAGATAAATAATGTTGGAACTACAGTACTATGTGATGCCAAAATACTGGTAAAGTAAAGTCGTCGATAGAAGAACAAATGAATACATAAAACAAAAACTAAAATATCTATTAAAAAAAACTATAAAAAAAGGGGAAAAAAGGAAGATATTGCCTTCTGTAAACTGTGCAGGGAAGCAGGTAGGCCTGTGTGCAACCTTGTTCGATTTTTTTCTTCATTAGGCGAGACTTTTTTTATTCCTTGTTTACCGCACTTACTTTTTTAAAGATCATTGGAGGAGGAAGTAATAAAAATAAAAATAAATTTTGTTTTCTTATTTAGCAAATTGTTTTGCCAATAACATTTAGACGGAGGAGAAAATGAACATAAAAAACATTGGTGGAATACAGATACTGACCCCTTGCACCTCACCATGTCTCTTATACACATCTAGATGTGTATAAGAGACAGAGCATATTCAGGAAACAATAGCAACAGTTATCTGCTTTGTCAAGTTAACTAACAATGTATTTCATTTTTTTGGCTATTAAGGCAAGACTTTTTTTTATATCTTGTTTAGCGAACCCGCCACCTGCAAATATTGATGATTTCAAATAAAATTTTATTTTATTTTTGACCAATTAGCGCACCTGTGTGTATTCATGTTTCATTTCTTTCAACATTATTCATTTTATGAAAAATAGTAAAAATCAGTTACTTCCAATCGGATTCCAATACCAACTGGCTCAGATGTTAAAGGTGTCTTCACAGACAGCCGGTTGGATCAACTTGTTTTCATATTTGTCAATTCCAAAGCAGGTGTTGCTTGTGGGTCGGAATCCCAAGGGGCCCAAGCTTGCCAGCGGCCAAATAAAAAAACCTGTAAGGTTAAACTATAGCTAAGTCGCTGCTGTAAGTACAGTTTGACTGTTCACATATATATTTTGGTTTCATTTTAGTAAAAACAGGAAAAGCAAACAGTGACAAGTCATGATTTTGACACATTATATTAGGATATAATGTGACTAATTGACAATTTTGCATGCGTTAAAAATGAAATTATATCTAACACCCCGTAAAAATACATTATATGTTTTATAAACATTGCTTGTTGAAACTGTAGGCAAGAAAGCTGTGGAGAAAAAAAAAAATAGGTATATTGCTTCATAAAATATTTATAGAGGCCTGATGATTCATTTTAAAAAAGGATTCATGTATTCTTCTCTAAAGCTCTATCACACTATCAAATTTTAGGTGACAAATTTGTGCGATATGCCCATATATGGGCAAGGGTGTCGATCTGTGGTTGAAATTGGGGAGGACGAATTGCAAAATATGAATGATGTCTTTAGCCATAGGGCTTAGCCTTGACTGGGGGCCAAGCAAGGTCCCCGGTGGGGTCGAAGGGGTGAAGCCCCCAGAACCTGTGGAATTTACAGCCTTTATTAAGTCGTATCTAATTGATTTTAAGGAATGCAATTAACATTTTAATTCCACAACATATTTTCAAAATACAGTGGCGGATCCAGGAATTTGAAATAGAGCACAGGGAGGGAATTTCAGTGATGGAGTGTAGACGACCTCAGCTTCACCATGGTTGGGGCTGAGGTAAGAAAATTTATGATTATGGCACCTCTAGTTAGCAGGGAATGGCACACAAAGACTTAAATTGGAATATAATTTTCTTTATTCTCCACAATTCTGAACAATTTAGGGAGGGTGGTCTGACTGGACATCCCAGAATCTGCCACTGAAATACTTATCATAGAAGTTTTTTTTCAATTATAATCATGCCAAAAACTACCAAGTAACAAAACAAAGAAGCTATAAATATATAAGTTATATAGATATGAAACAAAATGGAACACATGTGAAAAAAAAAAAAAAAAAAAAAAATCAGACACTGATTCTGTATTTTGTACGAATACTGATGCCTGTGCAGAGGTAAGTAATGTTGGAATTGATGACTACCTAGTTGATGCCAAAATACTGGCCTTAACTAGTAAAGTCGTGATAAAAGAACAGATAAATACAGTACATTAAAAAAACTACAAAATCTACAAAAATACCAAAATATGTTTCAAAAATTTAATAAAAATATTGCCTTCTGTAAACTGAGCAGGAAAGCAGGAGGTATGTACAGCTAGCCTTGTCAATTTTTTTGACAATGGAGTTTTTTCTACATTAAGAGCAAAAAAATAAAATACATTATTAGTAAAACCTGAGATAGCAGGTATTTAACTTTAAAAATAATGTAGCCTATCTTCTCTATACAATATATATCCAGAGGACACGGAACAAGAGAATGAAACACATCTAGACGTTACAGAAAGTGACACAGAATTAATGGCAAACAGCACCCTTCTCGTTGGTGATTCTATCATCAAAAACATAAATGAAAGAGGGCTCAATAATACAAGCGTATCCTGCATCCGTGGTGGAATGATTAAAGATATAAGAGAGTCCATTGTTAAACAGGGTCCAGAAAACTTCTCGACTATTATTGTACATGTAGGTACAAACAATTGTTCCACCAATGACGTAATCGTAGATGAAGCGAGCAACGAGTACGAAGCAATGGTCCAGGAAGTGAAAACAAAGGCACCAAATACAAAGGTTATTCTCTCAACAGTGTGCCCAAGAACTGATAACGCTGGTTACCAACTGAATGTAGAAAAACTTAATATGAGCATAAAAGAAGTAGCGACAAATAATAACTGTCAAATAATCAACAATGATGATACATTTAAACTAAGCAATAATGATTGTGACTAAGGATCCTTTAATATGAGCGGACTTCACCTCAGCAACTATGGCACTAAGAAACTCCTAAAAAACAGTGATCGAATTCACCCAATTATACGAAACAAATATTCAAACCATCAGGAAAGTACAATCCCTAGGGAACGCAGAATCTACAACCGACATATGAAATCAGGAACGCCAAGAACAAACAAACAACTGGCAGCGTATTACTTTTGTGGCGAACAAAATCATCACATGAAAAACTGTAAACATGGCCGTCCTGTACGATGCCGTACATAATCAACTTGGCCACAAACAGAACGCATGCATTAGAGGTCCAGCTATAAAGATAATGAAATCAAGGTAGCCGTTAACACTGTTAAATCATATATAAATCATCAAAGAAAGGTAATATAATCATCAAAGAATGTTATATGCACCTATTTGTTTCTAGCCGTACCTATTGTGTAATAGAGTGTATCTGGTGGTATTTGAATCTGTTCAACCATGAAGCCTCCGTGGTCTAGTGGTTATGACACTCGCCTTGACAGCGA
>NW_022741034.1:1119178-1139835 GCF_011630105.1 Anneissia japonica
GTATGTGTATGTATTAAGTACAATTATACTGTACACTTATGCTTCATATTATCTTGATTTTGATTTTTTTTTTATCAATTGTTTATCTCTTTCTTGCTTTTTACTGGAAAGCTGTTTGTTTTTACTTTGATTTGAATTTTGTATTTCTGGGATGTTTTCCTTTCTTTTACTATTTTGTTAAACTCCCTGATTTTTCTGTTTACCTTTGCGTTTCCTTTTTTACTTTTGTTCAATTTTACTGTATGGTTTTTTGATTAGTTAGTCTGGACGCACCACTGAATAGTGTGTGCCACTGTTGGAAAAGTGTGTGCCAATAAAAATTGAAACTAAAACTAAGTCATGCATGAGGAAATTTCCACATTTCCAGTGCAGTACAGTACTAGTATTGTACGTACAGGCTGAAGGCAATTATGCAGTTATGGATGCCAATTATTAACTGCTTTAAAGTGAATTTAGCTTCCTATGTATTCCAGGTTTGTTTTTATTGAGTATACTTGATTGAGGACTTAGTAGATGATATAAGTGAGAATGAAGGCAGGTGTCTAAAGCTTCTATATGATGACTATCTGTTCAATTACTAGTCTATATTATACACCAGGCCCAAAAGGTCTAAAACTAGCCTACTACTGTGTTTATTGTCTAGGCCTATGATCGATTCACAAGGCATTGTGATATTATTGACTTTTGAACATCTATTTCACCATGTTTCAAATTTCAGTCAGTAAATGGAAAACTTCCCAGGCTTTTGTATGACTTTCCAGAGTGAGAGTGTAAAATGTAGTCATTAAATGAATAAACAAATTTGTTAAACAAATTAATATTCTTTTAGTTTCACTAATTACCAATTTTATAAATGGCATTTGATTAATAACTGTATAGATTTTTAGTGTAACAATATAGCATTTATTTTGCAAACATCCTTTGTCAAATGGGCAAGATCTACAAAAAAACTGCATGTCTGCCAAAGTAGGAAAAAACATTCTTTCAAACATAGTGTCTTGCTTCAGGTTTTGCAGCCTACCACTTGACACAATTCAATCAACATTTCAATAATAACTTAATTCCCAGTTACTGTAATTCCAGAAAACACCCAACCAGTCATTCTCTGGTATCAACAGGTATTAAGTATTCAGAACTGTGAAAATGTGAATCAAGGTAAGAAATTGATATTTTTATAGAAGTATGCTACATCTGATAACAGGAAATGTTAAATTTCTGGTAATTGTACTGTTCAGACATTTTTAATTTGTTTATTTTATTTTTTTATATTATTTTAAATCTATATCTTTTGTAAGGTTCGATTAAATTTTAAAAAAAATCTTTGGCTGTCCTTTCAAGATGTGTAATTTTTCAGTTTTAACTTTAAATTTTATTAAATTTTATATTAAATTTTATTTTTTTAATAATCTAACCATATTTTTGCAGTTAACATTAACATATTAGTGTTCTTTCTCAACAGATTTTAAACAATTTGTATATGTAAAGACCACAGTTAATCTAGAATGACTATTATGGGCAATCCTTGTATTGTAAACATCACCCTCTTTAACAGTTGATTAAAAGCACTGTAAATTCTTGAGAACTTAACAAGGGTATATAACAATTAAAAGAATATTGATCCATTATTTCAGAAAATATTATTATACAGATTATGTAAAATAGAAAGCAATATTAACTACTGTATTAATATTTATACACATTTTAAAAGGTTAAAGCAATATTAATTATCTATGTTTTTTCCTTACAGATGTCTCAGTCTATATCCAAAGCACTGCACTTTATGGATAAAAAGGATATTGAGTGTGCCATCTGCCTCAACAGGTTTCACCAACCAAAGACACTGAAATGCATGCACACCTATTGTCTACAGTGTATCCAGAAATGGGTGGAAACTCATGGAAAGATTAAATGCCCAATATGTGGACAAGAACATGACCTAACAAAAAATGATTTAAAAGAGCTTACTTCAAATACAATGATAAGTCAACTACTAGAGTATGTAGTGAAAGCTGAGGATCAAAAGCCAACTAAATGTTCTTGCTGTGACATTAATCAACCAGAATACCACTGCCAGAAATGTCAACTGTATCTGTGTGATGCTCCATGTATCAAGCAACACCAGATAATACCTTCATTGAGAGACCATCTACTTTATACACTAGACAAGAATGAACAAGATGCCAGTTCAGATGCACAAACAAGATGCAAAGTTCATTGCTACACCGCACTCGAGTTTTTCTGCTCCACTTGCAACAAATCAGCATGTAAACATTGTGAACACGTTCTTCGTTGTTATCAAAAACAACATAAAGTGATTCCAATATCAACTGCTGTAAATGAGTTTAACAACAATGCCACTGAAATTGTCAAGTTTGCACATAAAATTAAAAATAAATTATCAGAAAAACTAGAATTAGTAACTAAAGATAGATCAGAGTTCAATTCACAACTAAAGTTATGCAGAACAGCCATCGAAATTCAGGAAAAGAAACTTATTAAAACAGTTGAAGAGAAAAGCAAAGAGTTAATGTCAGACCTTGTAGAGATGTACAAAGAGAAAAAAGAAGACACTGATAGTAAACTTCAAGATATTGATTCAAAAATGACTCAAGTACATAATGTGATTACCTCAATCAATACAATTATGAACAAACCTGATGAAACAAAAACTCTTCAATTACACAGCACAACTCTCAATGCTGTCAGAGACAAGGTCCTTGGAAAAGATTGTGATCAATCATGTAAAAACAAAAAAATTACACCAAACTTCATTCCAACTACACACTTGGATGACTTGATGGTTGTAGAGGGCATTGGTACAATCACAACAGTTGATACCACATACAAGGTAAATAAAGATGATGAAGAAACTACTGTCACAACAGAGAGCAATGCATGTCAATTAGCTGCCACTCTGAAGAACTCTTCAGGCCAAAAATTAGCCACTGAAGTAGAATATCAGGGAAATGGAGAGTACAAAATAACAGGCAGATGCAATATGGAAGGTGATTGGGAAATGAAGATTATTGTTGGAAAGGCACACATGGGAGGATCACCAATGGATGTCAAGGTAGAATTATTGGGAGTTGTTCATACCATTAGCACCCTTACAAAAATGTACCATGGTATTACCATGGTACTTTTACTGTGGTACTACCACAGGATGGTAAATTGACAGATGAAGACAGGCAACATCAGATTACAAAGAAAATGCAAAAGATTCTAATGTGTTATGCATAATGTTACTTAGAGATGGAGGCCTATAATTAGTATCAGGGGCGTCGCCAGGATTTGCCCGACCGGGGATCTGAGGTCCCCGACGAGAGCAAAGTAGGCACGGTCAGGCAAAAGTGATCCAGCAGGTGAAGCCTTAAAAATATTTTGAAGTTTTTAGCAGTGCCACAGAAGGGGGCGTGGGGGGAGGGGACCATAAGAATTGCAGGTAGTATTTTTTTTTCAATATTTTTTTCAAAAAATAATAATTACTATCATGAACCCTCAGTAATGCATGGGTCCCCTAATAATGGACCCCTCCAGATTGATAGGTCCCCAGCCTCCCCCACCCCAATTAAAAGTTTGCACCTTCACCGCAATCTTTCTCATGTTTTGCCTTCATAACTGGGGCCCACACAAACCCTTGAACTATAATTAAGATATACTAAAGTTCAACCAAGTGGATTTTCATAGAATGTATCAAATGGGTGGTGATGATGATGTTCACACATTGTACAATGATTCGTTAGGAAAATGTTTTCTATGTTTGTATTATCACAAATGGGAAGAAGTCTGTTGATTTGGTTAAGGAATGCTAAAAATAATATCCAAGGGGCTTGACAGTAAATGAGGAAACTACCTTATAATATATGTAACAGATAAAGATCAGTTTAAATTCAATGTTGATGATGGTAAACTGCTGGGTTAGATAGCTTCAGAGGACAGTAATGTAGCTAAAATGAAGGAACCATCACTCTAACTAAAGAAGGTTATGTAATTGTTGCCGACTTTTGGAAATAACAAAATACTAATGTTTGATACAATAAATTAAACCTCTTTTAAGCTCTTTAATAAAAAAGGTAAACCAAAGAAGTCTGAAAAAAATGTTACATATAATTTATAGCATATCTAGTAAAAAAAGATTGTTTTTGTAGATCAAACCCATTTTGTACAAATACAGCATAAAATTTTCGACATGTACCAATTTCTTTTATTTTAGGGGAATATGCAACAGATAAACCAGGTGTTCAACCCAGAGTATGGGTCCTTTACTCAAGCCGTTGAGAACCCACAAGCAATACTTTGCCCAACAGGGCAGATAACCCAAATCATAAACCCAGTGTCGAGTGCTAACCAACCAAGTCCAGGTTTGTTATGTTTCATATTTTTAATCTATAATTATGCTTTCAGGTTTAAGGAGTTGGTCAAAGATGTGTGAAAGCTTGTAGGCCCCATCGCCTCATTATAGAGACACTTGGTTGTTACTCTGAGTTTCGTGCCCTATGGTGGTCATCAGAATTGCACATGTGTGGATGCATGTTATAGGATATCCCACTTTATTGCAACACATATGGCAACTAAAAAGAAAAGGTCATAAATATGCAATAAAGTGGGATATCCTAAAGAAATCAAACACACACATGCACAAATCAGGGCAATGCAACCTGTGCATTCAAGAAAAATGTGCCATCCTATGCAACACTGAGAACCCAACACAAGAAATGAGTTCTTCGCTTAATTGCCATCACAACAAATCTAAATATGAAAGGGAAAGAAGCAGGTGACAAAAATGGCAAGAAACAACAAGAAATAACCTTAGGCTGCCAGTTGTCTGATATTTTACTTTAGTTGTTCAACCAAGCAGGGGTTTCCAGCCCTTGCCAAGTGTTTGTCAGTTTGCGCTGATACGAGACAACCCAGCTATCTGCACTGCCACTCCTACCAGAGTCCCTATTCCCCAGCAGCACCAGTAGCGTGTCACAGGTAGTTAGGTAGACAGTAACATCATCCGTTTTTCATTGATGCTACACTAGGGTTCAGTGGTATAATACTGGGGTCATTGATGCTACACTAGGGTTCAGTGGTATAATGCCGGGGCCGGGGGACCTGTGGCTTTTTGAGACTGGGCCCCTTTTCGGTCTTGGTCACCAATTGTGGGTTTTTAGATGTGCTCATTTTTTGTCATTGTGTTTTAACGACGAATGATGATATCAATGGCGGATCCAGAAATTTTGAATAGAGGGGGTGGGGGTCTGTTTAACAGATAGAGGGTCTATACCACCTCAGCCCCACCATGATTGGGGCTGAGGTAAGAACATTTATGACACACCTAGAGTGCCACTAAACACAAAATTTGAATACAATTTTTTTTTGTCTCTACTTCAACCCATCACTGGATATATGTATGATGTATGTCCTACAGTCGATATTTAAAAGGCTCTTTTGCATCCTTTTGGGGGGGTGGGGACCGCTGCACAGGAGTGCATATAGGAGTTTCGCCACTGCTAGGGTTGCAAAACATAATTAAAACAAGCTTGAAGTAAACAACTGCTACTTCTTGGAGATTATAATTAGTTCTTAAAAATATTAATCCCTGTACTAATAGCGAATTTTCTTTTCAAGAAGTGATCCCTCGGCCTGCTATCCCTGTACGTGCCGCACAAGAAATTTCTACTGTACCAGCTCAACAACACCAAGTGAAGTATGCTAATGCTGTACACAATCAGACTCTTGCTAGTCAGTCGCCTGGAATGCCTGTGGTAAGTGGCACAATAAAAGAGTTTACGCTGAATTTTAAATGATTAATAAACCATCTTTTTTCCCAAAATTTAGTTAAAAATTACCATCATGCACCAATTTAATTTTATAAATTGCATTCATGTTTGCTAATGAATTATACATCATCAGTGAGAAGCACTGTACAATGCAAAGTCAGAAAATAATGGTAAGAAAATCTAATTAAGATTTGTAGAATGAATGTTTTGTATTGCTTTTCCAAAACTACAGAAATTTACAAATTTATTCTTGTTTAATTTCAAGCTTTGAAATTTCAATTTATCTTATAAATATTATTGTGGGAAAAATAATGTAATATTATATATAGTGATAGTAATGTATTTTGTCTTTTTAATTAGGATGTTCCACAACAAGCTGTCCAAGTTCCTGGGCTGGAGCCATACAGCCTAGCACAGGCCACTCCCAAGGAGCAGAAGCAGATGATTGGTGAGCATTTATACCGCATCATTCAGCCTAGCCACGGAGAGCTAGCTGGTAAGATCACTGGAATGTTGTTGGAGAATGACAACGATGAGTTGCTTCAATTGTTGGAATCCCGTGACTCATTGAGCTTAAAGGTAACTGTGCGATTTAGGTTTGTATGTCAAAAATGAGTAGACCTATTTCAACTGTGTTCTTAATGCTGCTCGTGGTAGTACTGGAAATAATTCTTAAATGGTGTTTGGTTTATACTTCTTGGCAGAATACAAGGTGACCATAGATAAGTTAGTTGTTTGAATGACTTAAATGCTTTTTTGGGGGTTTTATTTTAGGTTGACGAGGCTGTGACTGTGTGGCAAGCTCACCTAGCTAAGGAATCTGGTAGTAAACCTGCTGTGGCCACTACTGTGCAGTTACCCCACCAGTTGGTTGGAAAGGAAAAAGAATACATCTGAGTTTTGCTTACTATTCGACTCTCTTTTGTTATTAATATTTTAATAAGTGGTAAAAACAATTCATAAAAATAAAACAGTAAAATATTACAAAAACTGCCAAAGTAACAAAACAAAGAATTATAAATATATAAGTTATATAGATATGAAACAAAATGGGACACAACAAAAACAAAATAAAAAATTCAGACACTGATTCTGTATTTTGCATGAATACTGATGCCTGTGCAGAGATAATTAATGTTAGAATTGATTATTACCTAGTTGATGTCAAAGTAGTACTGGCCTTAACTAGTAAAGTCGTAATAAAAGAACAAATCAATGCATTAAAAAAACAAAAAAATCTACAAAAATAGCAAAAAAAATCCCATGAACTGATTAGTGAAAATTACAAAAAAAAGGAAGGTTTTAAGTTTGAGCAAAAAAATAACTGAGGACAAGTGATATTATGAATATCAGCAGGGGGGAATCCCAAAGTATAGAAGCTAAGAAAAGAAAGATTGCTTGCCAGTAGTTCTTATTTTTTGCCAGTTTCAGTCTTAAAATATTCCTATATCGTTCACATTTCTAAACATTTTTCAAGCATATAAAATTATTATTTTTCTGCAGTATACTGTATTTATAGGGTATTACCATAACTTATTCCTCCATGGTATTACAAGAGTCACTTTATTCCTTGGTGGTCACCCCTACTGCAAATAAGTATAAGATTTTTGATTCTTTTATTTAAAAAAAAATAAAAACCTCATTTTATATTTTACCCTAGCCTCAATTTGTTCTTATCTTGTTCTTAATGTTTAATGAATATACATGATATAATAGTGTCATATTTAGAAAAAAAAAACTAGTAATATAATTAACAATTAAATACATCAATCCATATTGGCTATAATTCTATCAGATAGATATGTATACATGTTAGGTATATAATCAGCAAGTAAAATACAGTAGTTACAGATTATCATGTTCATCTGATACAACATTAGATGAGATGATGTGATAGTGATGATAAAGGGGTGAGGATAGATGTTGATAATGATGAAGGTGACGACAAATGATGTAGATGGTGATGTAAATGATGATACGTATATGATGATGATGGTGATAATATATAACAATAACTACTACAGTGTTACAGTATATGACAAATTCTCAATACATTCTACTGCATTGCATGACAGGTCTATTATCTTCAATTTCTTAACTACAATAACGAAATAGAAAGTTTAGAAACATACTGTAGTTACCTACAAACTTTGACTGCTATGCAAAATGAAGTAGGCCTTAGTGTATAGAGTACACCTTTTCAAAAGTAAAAAAAAAAAATGCTCTTGTGCCTGCCAATGTAGAGGTTAAGTGTTTATGAACTTATAAAATTATCTTGGTTACCAATAAGATGATAATTCTTTAATTCATTCCATTAAATAAATTAAAATGGAAACATCCATATATTAAAGACTATATTTTGATGTGTTTGCGTCAGGAAAATACAATAGGAGTTGTTTTGCCCTACTTGTCATAAATCTGTGATTTGGTGTTTGATTTGAATAATCTTGCATTTGGTTTATCTGTATCCCAAGTAACTAATTTCCATTAAAATATTTGGTTTTGGCCAGTAGTTGACCATAAACCTAAGGTAAAAAATATTAAGATAATTAATTTTGAACAAATAATACTGATTTGAGATGCATAACTTTTTAATGCCTATTCAGAGCTTGATGCCAGAATCAGAAAGTATGGGCAAAACTGAGCCAGATTAGCAATTTCAGCTTTCTAGTATGTCCAGAAATGAGAATATTGCCTTTCAAAAACCCTAACAAAATATCGCTGCTCATCGCAAGTCTGAAAAAGGGGTTTGTCTTCAAAATTTAAAAGTGCCATAAATTTGGAATGCTTGGGAATTTTTTTTAAATGAAACTTTGGGATTTTTTATAATACCCCTTAAAGTATATTCGGTTAAAATTTCAGCAAAATCCAAGACGGTCACTGTGGAGCCCCTGGTTGAGTTGACATGAAATAACTCTATTACTTATTTACATATTAATATCAGAGCTAAACACTTAAGTATGTAGCAAGTAGCCTATTCTTTAGAGGTTAACTTTTGTTAACCCTGTTTATTTAGAACATTGTCTGCGAGCACTATGAGGCATATGGGAAATTCCACAATTCAAATATTACCTTCCTTGTATGTACACACTATGAAATTATTATGCAGCTAATGGATGTAATTTATCTACTGCTGTAAAGTGAATTTAGCTTCACCAGGTTTTCCAGGTTTGCTTTTATTGAGTATACTTGATTCATGACTAATAGTAGATGATATAAATGAGAATGAAGGTAGGTCTCTAACACACCCATGATGATGATTCTGTTCATTGACTACTAAGTCTACTATCTAACAAAAGATCTAGGCCTACTGTAAACCATGGATGTATAAATACCTCCATGGTAAAAATAGCCTACCACTGTCTATTGTCCATGCCTATTATTCTAAAAATTCTATCAAACATATGTTACAATATTGTAATTTCAATAATAATATATATTCACTTCACATTCATATCATACATCATCCTGAGGGTAGGTAGTAGCTAGAGTTGCTATCATTGATAAGATAAAAAAAATATATATATTTTGGGTGTCTTGTTTTGGACTTTGCTCCTCTTTACACAATTCACTCAACATTTCATTAACATAATTCCCTGCTAATTTCAGAAAAAAACACTGTACATTTAACCCATCACACTGCTGATATCAACAATTATTCATTACTTCGAACTCTTCAAACTTGTATCAAGGTAAGAACTTAATATTATAATAATAATAATAAAGTAAGAACTTATATAGCGCCATTTAAAAAACCGAAGTAATTATCAGTGGCGCTTCATGTTATTGTTGGAATAAGTGCGTTTTGAGTGATTTTTAAAATAAAGGAATTGATGCTGATTTTTTAATGTGAAGCGGTAGTGCATTCCAGAGTGTGGCTGCAGCAAATGAAAATGATCTGTGTCCGAAGGTCTTAGTGTAAAAAGAAGGTCTTATTATAAAATAAGTAAATTATTTTATCGTTTTGCTAATGATAAGCAGATTGTAAATTGTTTTGTGTTTTTTGTATGTTTAAATAATGTTGTTATATACCCGCAATAAATTTAATTCGATTTATCACAGTATCAATATGTAATCAGATACAGTAATTCTAAACAAAATATCAATTAATACACCTGTGTGACAACATACCGTAAGAGCATTTAAACCATTATTACAGTAAACAAATTTATTTATGATAATCATTAAACATTTTGCTTAAAAGTACCATAAATTCTTGTGTATAAAGAATTTATCATCAAAGCTGTCGGTTCATTATCTTCAGAAAATATGTATACTCACAATGTATTAAGTTAAATGGAAAGCAATAAAATTACTAACTAATAATATTCATAGATATTATTTTAAAATGAAGGCATTATTAACTCTCTTTGCAGATGTCTCAGTCCTTATCCAAAGCATTGCAGTTTATGGATAAAAAAGATCTTGAGTGTGTCATCTGCCTCAACAGGTTTCACCAACCAAAGACACTGAAATGCATGCACACCTATTGTCTACAGTGTATCCAGAAATGGGTGGAAACTCATGGAAAGATGAAATGCCCCACATGTGCACAAGAACATAACCTGACAAGGTATGACTTAAAAGAGCTTGCATCAAACACAATGATAATTCAACTACTAGAGTATGTTGTGAAAACTGAGGATCAAAAACCAAGTAAATGTTCTTGCTGCGACATTAATCAACCAAAATACCACTGCCAGACATGTCAACTGTATCTATGTGGAGCTCTATGTATCAAGCAACACCAGATAATACCGTCATTGAGAAACCATTCACTTTATACACTAGACCTAAAGGAGAAAGAAGGCAGTTCAGATGAACAAAACAAATGCAAAGTTCATTGCAGCAACACACTGGAATTTTACTGTTCCACTTGCAACAAATCAGCATGCAAGCAATGTGAACACATCCTTTCCTGTCATAAAAATCAACATAAAATGATTCCAATGTTGACTGCTGTAAATGAGTTTAACAATGATGCCACTGAAGTTGTCAAGGTAGCGTATGAAATTAAGAATAAATTGAAAGAAAAATTAGAGTTCCTAACTAAAAGTCAATCAGAAATCGATTGTCAACTTACTTTATGCAGAACAGCCATCGGAATTCAGGAAAACAAGCTTATCAAGAAAGTTACAGGGAAAAGCAAACAATTAATGTCTGATCTTGAAGAGATATATAAAGAAGACAAAGAAGGCATTGGTAGTGAAGTTGAAGATATTGATTCAAAGATGACTCAAGTAAATGATCTGATAGTCTCAATAAATACAATTATGAACAAACCAGAAGAAAAAGAAATTCTTGCATCCCATAAGAATACTATCAATGTTGTCAGGGACAAGGTCCTAGAAATTGATTTTCAGCAACTACCTCAAAAGAAAAATATTACACCAAATTTCATTCCATCAACGCATTTGGATGACTTGATGAATGCAGAGGGTATTGGTAAAATTATAACTGTTGATAACATTACAAACAAGGTAGCTAAAGAAAATGAAGCTACTGTTACTAAAAGACAACCAGCAGAGAGTGATGCAGCTGCCACTCTAATGAATTCATCAGAAGAATCAACTTCTGATCCAGCACATGTCACAGAATTTCCAGTTAATCCCAGATTCGAGACGCCAAGACTTATTCATACCACTGGTATTATATCAGATTATAAACAACATTACAAATTAAATAAAGTTTCAGATGTAGTGTTGGACAACAATGGATGCATATTAGTATCTAGCTTCAGTAAAGATATATTAAAGTTCAACAAATCTGGTTCATTTATTGGTAGGATATGGGTGCCACTAGATGTGGAGTTTCATAGAATGCATCAAATGGGTGATTGTCATATAATGTACAGTGATAACGTAAGAAAATGTGTTGTAATGTGTAATGATAAATATCTAGAAATGTCTTCATTTGGTAAAGGAATATTGAAATATCCAATGGGCTTGACAGTACACAAGGAAACTAGAATACTGTATGTAGCAGACCGTGAGGCTCACTGTGTGGTTAAATTCAATGTTGATGACGGTACATTGCTGGGTAATATTGGTTCAGAAGGTAGAAAAGCAGGTGAAATGCGGCTACCATTTGATGTCACTTTAAGCATGGAAGGTCACGTGATTGTTGCTGACTTTGAAAATAGCAGAATACAAATGTTTGATGCAAATGGCAAGTTTATAAGAATTTTAGTAGGCTATGGCAAGGAAGATGGTAAAGTTTGGGGTCCTTGTAGTGTCACCATGGATATGGATGAAAATATAATAGTATCAAGTAATCATAAACTGCAGTTATTTGATAAAAATGGTGTCTTCATAAAACGAATAGATCATCTAGATGATAGATTAGAAATCCCAGCAGGAATTGCTGTAATCTCCAATAAACCACGAAGAGTAGCAGTAGCAAACCACAAAGCCAACAATGTTAAAATATTTAACTACTAAAATTGTATTAAAACATCAGATATTAATAATTAAATAATTGCATGTCATATACATTAGTTAAAATTATTATACAAAGGTTAATAGATTAGATGCAATAATCTAACCAAGGATGATAATCATAATACTGAATATGATGTTGATGATAATATTAAAGATAATTACTGTATACTATTTTAATTGTGTTGTTGACAATTGTGATGATTACAAAAAAATATCACAAGTGGCTTGTACCTTAAAGTAATTTGGTATAAAGATAGATGATGAATATGCATCATGCAAATATACGATATAACTCTAAATAATGGTAATTTTGAGGGAGAGTTAGACAGAAGGACAGACATGTTAATACATAAATGTTCACGTTGCTCGATGAGTCACCATAACAACAAAAAGTGTATTTATGTTGTGAGAAGGTGGTCTCATCTGTAATGTGTAATTAGGGAGCGAGTTTTTTTTTACAACAATTGCAAGTAAAATTATGTACTGGTATTACCAAAGAGTATAGAATTGCAGTTCTATGCTCCTTGGTATTATCAGCTCCATGGTATACATATGCCAACACTCCCGTTTTAGCCGGGAGACTCCCGTTTTGGTGACCTAAGTCCAGGCCAATTATTTTCCCACATTTTCTCACATGCCCTCTTGATTTACAAAGAAAACTGAATAGGCATATTAATCTTAATTTTATATTGTCTTTCTGTGCAATAAAATACTGCGAAAAAAACCTCAATACTTAAAGTTATATTTCACCATTTAGCCCGGTGATATATTATTTTCACTTTACATCATTTTACTTTCAGTAGGGCTCTTTCATTCCTATGATCAATTTTTTTATGTTTGATTCAGTTTTACAATACATATTTATTTATTTATTATTGCCAAGTAGCATTGTAATTTATCTTTTAATTTCATTCCTTACATTATTTTCTCTGTTTTTCCTTTGGCCTACTGTACATCAGTTATTTCATAATGAAACTTAAATTTTTGTTTAACTTAAAAATAATATAAAAAAAATAATCATCATAAATAATATAATATACAATTTAATATCATTGCTCATTGTATTAATTGTTTGCTTTTGTCATTTTTTTGGGTCATATTTGATGTTTTGTGGTTACCAAACCTTTTTCCTCCTTAGCTTCTCCCTCCTCGTGTACTTGAGGAAATATGTGATACTAACATGTCTCAATTTTTACATTGTCATGATACAGTGCAAAACAATTGAAAAATGGATCTATTCATACTAGAATTAAATTATATTCATTAAATGGTTAATTGATATTTTAATGTGCAGAGTTCCTGTATTGGAAATGGCTTGGTATTCTTTGTTGGTAGCCTCATAATTAGGACCTTGGATTGGGATTTATGCTAATATAGCAATAATTTTGATAGAGTTGTATGGAAAATTAACAGTAGAGTGATGTTGCAATCACGCTTACTAAACCAATTGACGATACTATGCTGTATGATGTACCAATAGAATTGCATGACCTCACTGCCCATTGACAGTAATATCGCTTACCAAACCAATCAGTAACGAACATAATTAGTGTTGGTATAATGGCATTGTTGAATCTTGGTTGAATTTACTAGTATTACAAAGGATATTTGCATGGTTATTTAGACTACACTGATAGACATTTCAGTCACAATATTATTGTGTATTTGCAAGTAATCATTAGGATTTCTTTATTAAACAACTTTTATTGTGGTTCATTAATGGAATAAATTTGGAAAGATACATACAGTATATCAATTATTTAGCATTTGTGGCAAAATCATGATGATGATGGTCATGAGAATTTGAAAAATGACGATGACAGTGGCGTAACACTGGGGCAGGAATCCCTATAGCTTTCTGAGATGGGGAAGGGGTTTCTACTTGGGTCCTGGTTGCTATCTCCATTGCGGGATTTTAGATATGTTCGTTTTAAATCATGTTTGTCTTGGGGAGGGGGGCAGGGAGTGACTTTCACATAACCTGAGCTCCACCATGGTTGGTGCTGAGTTTTGGACAATAAATATATGATTATAGCATCTCTAGATCTGTGTAATGTTCTGCTTTTCATTTTTTATCATATATATTTATGTTCATCCTGTATTGAAATGGTGTTTACACTGTTAGATATTTGAATAAAATACAAAAGATGATCGGAAATGACACTCACAGACTTAAATTGAATATAATTTTCTATAATCTCCATTAAAAAAGAAGTTTACAAATTTATGGAGCCAAGAGACACCTCTTATACAAAGCCTGTTTGGTTCAGAGTGCTAGATTGAGGACCCTATGGGTTAGGGTCACGAAAGGGCTCTTCACAACACCACACAAAAGTGTATATATGCCACTAGATGATGAACAGTACAACAGATAGATTAGTTTAAAGAGAGGTTTGTTTCACTATACTTTTATTTCACATGTAAAAATCTCAACTATAGAATGAAAGGGAGTGATCAAAACAAAATATTTTTTTTGTTACTTAATTTTTCTTTTTATTGTTAAACATGATCAATCGAAACCGCATTATACTAATTAAAATAACGATGACAATAACCTTTTATAATACAAAAAGCATGAATATCACATTGTTTGTCAATACAAAATACAGGGTACTAATGTACTCAATATATCAATCAATCCATTTTCCAATCCAAGAGAGATCATCTTTCTCAAAAGTATGGTTAACAAATAATAATTTAAAATAAAATACATCAAAAAAATCAGAACTCTTAAATATTAAGAATCTGTGTGTAAGTAGTCAACTTTTCAGTCCAGGATATGTGTCTGTTTTATTGAACATGTTGTCTATGAGTACTGTACTGCAACTTCCTCTGTCCTGTACAGTAGAAAATGTTATGCAGTTTATGGAAGTCAAGCTGCCTGAAGTGAATAAATCTTTCCAAATATTCCAGGTTTGTATTATTTTTATTACTTTTTTGATATATACAGTATTTGAATGATAAATTGGCTGATGATGATTACATATTGTTCATTGACTAGTCTACTATGTAAATATACACCAAAAGGTCTAAACTAGCCTACCACAGTGTTTACTATCTAGGCCTATAATATTCCCAAGATACAGTGAGATTGTAACCACAAGAGTTCTCAAATCTATTTCACTATGTTTGTAACGATTATGATACATGGACACTTTTTTCAACAACAAATGACGATATTAAACTTCAATATGTATTAGGAGGAGATTCAGTTTTTATTTGTGATGAATCTACCTCTATTTTTGATAATTTCTGTAAAAAATACATCATGAATGCTTTTTTGTTTACCACAAGTGGACACTACATCTTAGTCTGTAATCCTTAAGTTTTGTAGGTCTACCTTGGTATTATCTTTTTGTTGTAAGACTTTTTCATCTTTAGATTTTATATTTTGTAGGTTAGTTATTTTAAGCATTTACTTTACAGTTGACCTGTAAATATTTCTGAGTATGAAATGCGAAGTGAAATGTTTCATCTAATTTCATATGTTATTTTTCTACCTTTCTTTAATTTTGTAATATTATTTACAGTCGATTGTTATTCATTTTGTTTGTTAAATTTTCCCCTTTTTTTTGTTTATACGAACGCACCAATTGATATTGAGTGCCACCGATTCAAAGGTGTATGTTCAAATAAATAAATAAATAAATATGCCCCAAAATTTCAATAGTAAATGGGAAACTTTCATGGCATTATTCACTACTGTGTGGTTTTTTTTTTTTCAGAGTGCAAAATATTATGTTTAATGATACACAACTTCCAAAATTACTCTTTTCGAGATCACTGTTGTATTGTCTATACCAATTTATTATCAATTGCATTATAGTGATTCATAATGAGAAAAAATTTTGAAATCATTTGCATATAAGTATCCATTGTCACTTGTTACTCGATGAGTTCATATCATCATCATCATTGGTGTCGGTATTATTCCACCTAGAAAGCTAATTTTTTATATCTACTTTTTAATTTGGCCTGATAATTCAATTTTTGTATAGTTGTTATCAGCTATAAAAAAAACCAATATATTTTAGGTGTCTTGCTTTGACTCATTTCATTCACAATTTCCTGCTACTTTCAGGAAACGCCCTCATTCAACATATCGACAGGCAATAATTCAAACTATTCAAACTTAAATCAAGGTAAGAACATAATATTATTATAAAGTAAAGTACACCTGATAAACTAAATGTTTAATTTCCTTAAACATATAAATATTGTACCATTTATGAGATATTAAGCCTATATTTACTTTCTTTATTATTACTATTTTAATTATTTTCATAATTTTTGTACGTTTTGATTAAATTTAAATAATTTTCTTTAACTGACATTTTAACAATTGATGTGAAATTTCTTCAGTTTCAACTTCTAAAATTTTTATCACCCTAAATAATGATCTATTTATTTTATTACCTTTGCTGACATTATGTTACCTTCTCTATCAAAGGTCTTGAACATTTATTATATGTGAACATTATAAAAAAAATGACAGCAGCACTTTTGAGAATAACAATATATTTATTCTTAGTTTTCGTCCACACAGTGGATTACATCAGGAGACTGTACATAAGGGATGTGAAGACACTATTGGGACTTTGGTTCTTTAATGACATTTTATGGCCTGTCTTTGTAAATTATAAACAGCATCACCCTCTTTTATTTATTTTCTTTTTTACTTAAATGATTTAAATAACAAAGCAGAGTGTCATGTTGGTTTTTGTATTGTTTTGTATGTTCAAATAATATTGTTATATATCAAATTAATTTAATCGAATGTATTACAATATCAATACCCAATCGATATACTATAATTTAAAAAAAAATGTAATTAACACATCTGAACATTTAAACCATTACAAAAAAAACAAATGATTTATAATGAATAGTAACTATTTTTCTTTGAAATACCATAAATTCTTGTGTATACAAAATTTATCAGGGGGACATGGTCCTTACAACAAAGCTAACTTGTCCTTTATTTCATAAAATATGAATATTCACATATGCATTATGTAAAAAGGAAAGCAATTAAGCAACTAATAATATTTAAACATATTATTTTAAAAGGGATGTAATGTCTTTATAGATGTTTCAGGTTGTATCCAAAGCATTGCAGTTTATGGATAAAAAAGATCTGGAGTGTGCCATCTGCCTCAGCAGGTTTCACCAACCAAAGACCCTGAAATGTTTGCACACCTATTGTCTACAGTGTATCCAGAAATGGGTGGAAACTCATGGAAAGATGAAATGCTCCACATGTGGACAAGAACATGACCTAACAAAAATGATTTAAAAGAGCTTACTTCAAATACAATGATTAGTCAACTACTAGAGTATGTTATGAAAACTGAGGACCAAAAACCAAACACATGCTGCTTCTGTGACAATCAACCAGCATACCACTGCTCAACATGTCAACTGTATCTATGTGGAGGTAATTGTATCAAACAACACAAGAGAGTACCAGCCACTAAGAATGATCCACTTTATACACTAGACATGAAGGAACAGGATGGAAAGCAAACAAAATGCCCTGCTCATTGCAACAACACACTGGAATTTTACTGCTCCACTTGCTACAAATCAGCTTGTAAGCATTGTGAACATATTCTTCGTTGTTATCAAAAACAACATAAAGTGATTCCAATGTCAACAGCTGTAAATGAGTTTAACAAAGATGCCACTGAATTTGTCAAGTTAGCGCATGAAATTGAAAATGAATTGAAAGAGAAATTAGAACTCGTAAATAAAGATAAATCAGAATTTGAATCTCAACTAAAGCTATGCAGAACAACTATCCAAATTCAGGAAAAGAGGCTTATTAAAAAAGTTACAAAGAAAAGCGAAGAATTAATGTCAGACCTTGAAGAGATATACAAAGAGAAAAAACAAGAAACTGATAGTAAAGTTCAAGATATTGGTTCAAAGATGACTCAAGTAAATAACCTGATGGCCTCAGTCAATAAAATGATGAACAAACCAGAAGAAACAGAAACTCTTCAATTCCACAAGATAACTATCAACACTGTCAGACATAGGGTCCTAGGGAAAGATTTTGATCAATCATTTAAAAAGAAAAATATTACTCCAAACTTTATTCCATCAACAACCTTAGATGAGTTGATGGTTTCAGAGGGTATTGGTAAACTCACAACTGTTAATAGCATGATGTACAAAGTTGCTAAAGATGATGAAGCAATTACTGTCACAAAAGAACAACCGTTTGTAGTTACAGTTGTAAGTCCAACAGAGAGTGATGCTTGTCAATTAACTGCTGCTCTAATCAACAAATCAGGTGAAGAATCAGCTACGGAGATAGAATATAATAAGTGTGGAGAGTACAAAATAACAGGTAGATGCAATGTGGAAGGTGATTGGCAAATGAAGATCACAGCTGCAGCTGCACGCATCAAAGGATCACCAGTGAATATCAAAGTGGAATCAGTGGGACTTGTTCATACCATTGGTAATATATCAGAATAAAATACAAAATGTGACAGATGTAGTGTTAGATACAGATGGATACTTATTAGTATCAAGCTACAGTAAAAACATATTAGGATTCAACCAATCAGGTTTATATGTTGCTAGGAAACAGATGCCACAAGATGTGATGGTTAATAGAATGCATCTAATGGGAGATGGTCACATGGTGTACAGTGATCACATAGGAAAATGTGTTGTAATGTGTGATGCTAAACTTGAAGAAATCATATCATTTGGTAAAGGAGTATTGAAATACCCAAATGGTTTGACAGTAAACATGCAACTAGAGTACTGTATGTAGCAGATCGTGAAGCTCACTGTGTGTTTAAATTCAATGTTGATGATGGTAAACTGCTTGGTAAGATAGGTTCAAAGGGTAATGATGTAGGTCAAATGCACAAACCACAAGATGTTACTTTAACAAAAGAAGGTTATTTGATTGTTGACTTAAATAACAGATTACAAATGTATAATGAAAAAGGTAAGCTTATGAAAATCCTTGTAGGTAGTGGTAAGGAAGACGGTGAAGTCTGGGGTCCTTGTGGTTTAATCATAGATATGAATGAGAATATAATAGTATCAAGTAATCATAAACTACAACTATTTGATAAAAATGGTGTCTTTATAAAACGAATAGATCATGAAGATGATGGATTAAATGTTCCAATAGGAATCGCTGTAATCTCCAATAGACCAAGAAGAGTAGCTGTAGCAAACCACAAAGCAAAGAATGTAAAAATTTTTAATTATTAAATGAAATAAATATACATGGCTTGTGCCATGTTCAGAAAAAAAAATAGAAATATAATTAATCTAATTAAATACATCAATCAATATAGGCTATATTCTATCAGATAGAAATGTTATCAGAAATGGTACTGTAACAAAAAAGAGACTACAGTTAAACTTTACCTAAGTCGACTTTACCTCGAATAGTTTCTAAGTTGATCTTATGATAAATTGTTGTGTTTTCCATTAATTAACCATTTGTAAGTCGAATTTTATCCAAGTCAAACAATTTTACAATGCCATTTTGGATTTTATTTTATAGGCACGTTTTACTGTATTACATGGATGTTAGGTATAATCAGCAAGTGAATTAGAGTGGTTTCAGATCATCATGTTCGTCTGATAGAACATTAGATGATGATGACGATGATGATGATGATGATTTGATAGTGGTAGTGATGATGAAGGTGGTGAGGATGGATGCTGTTGATGATGATTACTGTGACAACAAATAATGTTTATGTTGATGTAAATGATTATACTTATGGTGGTAATGATGATAATAATAACAATAACTACTTACAGTGTTATATGACAAATTCTCAGTACATTCTATTGCAGATTTATTATCTTCAATTTTCTGAACTACAATAAAGAAAAAGAAAATTTGCTCACAATTTAATAATATGCGTGCAAAACAGTCACAATGCATCTGTGAAATAAAAAACTTTGGGAAAATAAAAACATAAAAATAAATAACAAATCTGTTTTCTGCAAAACATGGGTAGACTCACACATTAAAACCATGGAAGATATTATTGTTGATAATATCTTCCATGGTTTTAATGTGTGAAATATTATTGTTTCAAAGAACATAGACATACTTTATCGTCTCTCTTCTTTTTTACCATCACATATTCTTCGTAACATTTATTGCTCTCTTATTCTTCCATATATCAGTTATTGCAATATTGTCTGGGCTAATAACTATTCTTCCAACCTAAATAAAATACATCTTCTTCAAAAAAAGGCTGTCCGTCTTATTTCCGGAGCACATCATCTTGCCCATTCTAACAAATTATTTCTAATCTTCATTTGTTAACTGTTCATGACATTAATAAACTTCAGCAATGCCTTTTTGTTTATAAAAATATATATTATCTTCTTCCATCAAACTTCTCTTGCAATTTTATTCATAATTCTTCAATCCATTCTTATAATACCAGGACCT
>NW_022741034.1:1139898-1171842 GCF_011630105.1 Anneissia japonica
GGAATTTTTAAATATATAGTCTAGTAGCTGTCTCTTATACACATCTAGATGTGTATAAGAGACAGGTTTCTTGGTGTTGAAATTGATGATCAACTAAATTATAAATACCATATAAATGATATCGAAATCAAAATTTCAAAGAACATAGGCATACTTTATCGTCTCTCTTCTTTTTTACCATCACATATTCTTCGTAACATTTATTGCTCTCTTATTCTTCCATATATTAGTTATTGCAATATTGTCTGGGCTAATAACTATTCTTCCAACCTAAATAAAATACATCTTCTTCAAAAAAAGGCCGTCCGTCTTATTTCCGGAGCACATCATCTTGCCCATTCTAACAAATTATTTTCTAATCTTCATTTGTTAACCGTTCATGACATTAATAATAAGCTTCAGCAATGCCTTTTTGTTTATAAAAATATATATTCTCTTCTTCCATCAAACTTCTCTTGCAATTTTATTCATAATTCTTCAATCCATTCTTATAATACCAGGACCTCCAATGAAATCCATCTCTTCCAGTACAAGCTAACACTCCTACAGCATAACATCCGGTATAGTGGATCGAAATTATTTAACAAGCTTCCTAAAGGAATTTCATCTGCCCCTTCAATTATTATATTCCTTAATAAATTAAAAACTCATTTCTTATCCTTTTATGATTAATTTTCCTTAAAATTTGTCCAGCTATTAACCAGTGCTTCCGTGTCTTTTGCCCTCTTTTTTTCCATCTTTCCTGGTGTTCGTCTGTTGTTTTCTTGTTGTTTTGTTTTTGATGTGTTTTCAAATTTACTGTTATTGTCTATTATCTGGCTAGCTCGACACAAGTTTCGGTTTAACCTTTAAACCGAATTTACTTCCAGGGCTGTTGCCTCTTTCATTGTTTATATGTTAATTGCTATTAGTTATACAGTTATTCTGATATTATTATTATTGCTCAATTTAATTATTTTCTACTGTATGTATATATATATATATCAAAGAAAGATGAAAGAAATAAATGTTGCTGAAATGAAATGAAATGATATAATAGATTTTCAAAACTGGATGAAGTTATCCCCCCGCTTTTAATAAAAGAAAATGGTATAATAGAATACATGGTGTTAATGATGGTAATTCCAAGAAACTGGAAAAAGATGGTAGCACACCAACCTTTTTGTTTAATGCACAGAAATGTTCAAATTATTGATACACCTTCCACAAGTAAACTAAAAGTTAAAGATTTTTATGTCATTTATAAATGGAAAATATATTATACCAAATGCTCAAAAAAGGTGGGAAATGGAGTTGAAAATGGATGTAATAGACTGGGACCTATGTTGGAAGAGTAAAATTAATTCAATGTTACATATGAAAAAAATTGCACAGTTCAATTTTAAATTTTTACATTGCATGCTACCTACAAAACATAGACTAAATGTATGGAAATTATCTGCAACCAATCTATGTGAGTTATTGTACTATCTGAAAATGAAGAGCACATGCTATTTAAATGTAAAGATATAGAAGCATGTTGGACGAAATTACACAATATGATGCGATCATGTTTTAAAATATATGATATGATAAGTACAATGGATCAAAATCGTTACTGGAAGCTATAGCAAACAATTGAACGAAATGATTTCAATTTTGACATTTTGTATTTATAAAGTTAAAATAATGAATATATTAGGTTTGAGGACAAAATGTCCTTGGGTGATGTTTTTATCTGAACTAAACAGACTAATTACATGTGAATTTTTAATTAATACGGAAAAAGCAAAAAATAAATGGTCCATGGTCGATCTTGATAAGTTTAAATCAATATATGTAATTAGATAAATAAATGAGTGATGGTTGACTTCTACTGAAGACAAAAAATAGAAGAAAATATTTAAAAAAAAAAAAAATAAAGAATACAATAGTCAATGTCTGAACAATTGTACAGTACTTAGTAATTACATAACAGATATATATTTCATACTATTATTTACTTAATATATACAATAACTGTTAAAATGTAGACATTACGTATAAATCTACATAGTTATGACTTTATGATGAAATAAAAGTGGGACGATCCCACAAAAGAGGGAGCGAAAAAAAAAAGAAATAGTTAATTTAAGAAATAGAATATAGTTACCCACAAACTTTGCTATGCAAAAAGAAATAGACTTAAATGTTTATAGTACACCTTTTCTACAAGTAAAATAATGAGCTTGTCAATGTAGAGGTTAAGTTTAGAGTGTGTACTTCTAAACTTATCTTGGTTACCAATAAGATAATTCTTTAATTCATTCCATTAAATAAATAAAATGGAAAAATCTTCCTCCTTGGACTTAACAACAATAATTAATATTATCTCCTGTTCATATTTTAATAAATGTATTATTGGCATATATTAAAGACCTTATTTTTATGTGTTTGAGTCAGAAAAATTCCACAGGAGTTATGTTTTGCCCTACTTGACATTTTATCATATTGAGTACTCATTACAAATTTGTGATTCGGGTGGGAATCCAACAATCAAATTCCAGATAACTAGCCTAGTGCCATAAACACTAGACAACCAAGCTTACACATAGACTAGAGTAGAATCCAATTCAAGTTACATTTTTTTCTTTTTTTTTTCAAAATAATAATTACAATCAATAAATCAGTAGCTTCAAATGTATTAAGAAAGAGGCAATTGGATGGCTCTAATTTACAGTTGTGTCAGGCAAGCCTGCTAATACTTAAAACAATTAAATATTATATTTACACCGTAAAAAAGAAACAGAACAAAAGAAAGAACGAAAAAAAAAACCCAAATAACAGCAGCTACTACAACACTTTTGATGTGTATGCACCCAGAAAATACCATCGGAGATTTGTGCTATACCCACGTGTTGCAGTACTCAGGTGAAGACTCAGTACATTCCCAAAAAAAAATATCTTTGTGGCTGTCATAGTTGAGAGGAACATTGTTAATTTATGTATGCAAAGATAGAGCCATGGATAAGGCAAACTCCCTTTATAAAATTTAGTTTAAAGTTAGAGTAATTATTATCAATCAAAAAAGAGGTGACAACAAACAACCCAATTTTAGATGTTAATTTGCCAGTGATGGGAGTAGGAAAACTGACTGAAAGGTTGTCCAGAAACCTAAAAAGATCTCTAATGAATACTTTACAAGAAAGAAAATCTTCCTGAATTAAAGATTTTCATTTTAATATTTTAACTGGTTTTGTCTTGTATTATTCTGATTTGATATCTCACTTTGTATGACAGTGACATGCAAAAGCAGTAATTAAATTAATTAATTAAAACTAACAAATTATACCTTTTCAAGATTGTGGATTTTCTCAATGAAGGAGGCATCTAGATTGATGTCATGCACTTGATCATAGTTGCTTTTCTCTCATAAAATATCTAAACAAAATAAAAACCATCAAAAGACAAATTATTACATCGATAGAAGAGACCACAAACTGTTAGATTCATTAAGTTATTCATATATTAGCAAATGGTGAATTGTGTACAAGTATTTATCACATGAAAAGCATTATTATCAATGTTTGCTCCCCCCACCCCCACGGTCAGTCAAGCTGAAAAACAAAAGAGGGCGACAAATTTGATTTTAAGAGAGGAAGAGCTAAAAAGAGAGTGCACCCATGAGTTCAGTGGTGACACTGCAGTGGCCGAAAATAATGCTCTGCCACTTATTGGTGGGCTGAGGTGGGTGTGGTGGTGTGAACTTCATATTGTGCCCCTCCCCCTCCCCCCAGAAAATTTCTGGATCCACCTCTCTTAGTGAATCACAATTAGTGAAAACAGAGTTTATTTCAGTTGATGTTTAGTGGCCAGCTGGAGGGAGTGGGACCAGCTGGCACCCAGCACCCACCCCACCCCCATATTTAAATTTAAGAGTTCCATTTCCGGCCATCTGGAGGTGCCATAATCATATTTTTTCAACTCAGCCCCAATCATGGTCAGTGCGACGTGGTGTAGACCATCTTCTGTGAAAGTCCCTTCATCAATACTTACTGACCAAGGTAAGCAATTTAGGTGTTGATCATGTTTAATTAGATGAGTTAAGAACTTCATATGATAAAAATTTAAAAATTAAAATTTATTAATTTTCTATCAGAAAGAGCATGAAAGCCTCACCTAGAGTAATTCAGCTGTTCCAAGGGAAAACAACGTAGCTGCACAAAATTTATCCAGTTTAATTTGCCATCACATAGGACCAACACAGGACGGCCAAATTGTTTGAGTTATTTCAAGCTTGGTACAAAACCTTCAGTCGGTTTGGTTTGGGATGAGTTGGTTTTGGTACGCAGCAATCAAGCGACCTACCGTGGGTCTGTCAATTTGTATTGACTTGCAGTTCCCTTAGGGGTATCCCATCATGCATGGCTGAGCCTGAATGGCTTAGATTAGTAGAAGATTGAGATCTATCGGCATCACAAACTGAGTTCAATCTGTCCCCACTGTCAATTTAATAATATAATAATGTAGATGTTGACACTATGGTGTTCATCCTTGCTTTCATAATCATAATTTAGTACCATACTGCTCATAACCTTGCACAACGCAAGTACTTTTTCTTCTGTTACAAGAGGAAGACCGGAAGTGAATATATTTTCTACTTATTACGATTTTGTTCTGTGTAAGGTTGCCATGCAATGTCAAAGTGCTGGGAAAAATTCTGCTAAAACAGTACCACCAAGTGCATAAATGAAACACAACAAAGAAATTATTGACATCATTCCTGTATTTGTTCATATACTCAAATTCTTCTACATAACATAACATAATAATAATTGTTTTACTAATACAGTACTATTAATAATATAATAATTTTATTAGTAAATAATACTAATAATATTAAGAAGCAATGATAAATATAATTATAGTGTTTTGCATCATAGTTACTAGAGTCTCAATGTAATTTAAATAATAGCAACAAAAAGAGAAGGAGATGAATATTGGTTTGCAACTTCTTGTATGGGAAGATATATTTAATCAATAAAAGAATACTAAGCAAACTGCAAGGAAAAAAATCAAACATGACTGTAATACTATCTGGCTTGTAATATTTCATCTATTAAGCCAGTCATTCCCTGTTTAGTCTGATGAACGAATCAATCTCGGCTGTGTGCGATGCCGCATACTAGTGATTATCAGTGGCTTGAGTGAATCTTCGTCGATAATGATATAGTAACCTGGACCGCTTTCTACATCTATAGAATTGTCTGGCCGGCGAAATGTGTGCCTAGCTTTAACGAAAACTGATTCATTTTGATTCCTGGAAAAGTTCACCAGTGTACGATAATTTGAGAACAGGTTTGATACACTGACGATGTCTAAAACCCCATTCAGAGATAAATCTCTGTTTAAAGTCCAATCTCCTGCACCTGAGCAACTCAGGTGCAGGAGATTGGACTTTAAACAGTACTTGCATCCTTGGGCAAAACACCTTTGGGTTGGATGTTAAGTCGTGTCCTTGAAATCTTGCTTAGTTGGCTTTTTTATAATTTATGTATTCTTTTAACTCTGGTTATGACTAAGAATCTGTTCTTATTACTTCATTATTTCTAAAGAAACAGGTTTATTAAAATATTAGAATAAGAAGTATCAGAAAGATAATAAAATTGCACTGGTCTAGAATAGTTGTGGAGCTCATTAATAATAACTGACAGCAGACAAATTCCTAATCCTTGATGTGGACTCCCAGACTGACTCCTTGGTATGGACTCCTAGAAGGTAATCCTACAGTCAGTACAGTACTGTATTATACTATATTGCTCCTTGGCAGGTTTCACTTAAAATGTGTTGTTGCATAGGCTTTAGCATCCTTAATACGACTTCGACTGCAAAGAAAAAATATGCAATATTACTGTAGTTTATAAAGTAGACAATGTAAAGTACAACTTTATAATAAATAATAATAATACTAAAAATGATAATATATATATATAAAATGATCTTTTCAACAAATTATTCTCAGATAAGATAGTATAATACATACTCCAAGTATAGAAATGCTCGCCATCATGTTAGGGTTCAACACGTAGGTGTGTATCTCGATACTTGGATTATGTATTATACTGTCTTAACTATACTAATATTAGCAAGATTGTTGGTCTTTTTAACTTTTATTATTTTTAATATATGGAATGCAAATTCTTACCTGTTGCATCTACTGCTTGGTCTTGAGTCTGTGAATGAGGAAACACTTCTGATGGTTAAATCACTGGCAACTGACGATGAACGAGGGCGCTCTGATGGTAAGGTGTCCATTGTGGTACGCAAATTCTCGAATCTATAAATGAAAATGTAGGCAAGCTCTTACTAATATGATCTGAATGAATTTATCCTCTAGCCCCTTGTTTCCCTACTAGACCCCCTCATTGCACCCCACTAGAAATTGTCAGACCCAAGTGTTGAGCCACTCAACCACCACCTCAATTAGGCTGTTAACTGAGCCTCTTGAGAGTCCAAAATACAACCACTGTGCTAACCAGTCACACTCATACTAATTATATTACAGTGTGTAGCGCATAAACCCAGCGTATATTACTAACTACGGTAATACCGGTTATATAAACTATATACCGCATACATAGATTCTAGGCATCTGATTGGTTAAGAAATGGGCAACAAATTCAACCATCACTCCTATGACACAGTTTGAATGATAGTTCATTTTTTCCACATCACTTTGGGGCAATAGATTTCACCATTCCCCTAATGAGCAGTCAATATTTGTATACTATGCCCCACACACTGTTATAAAACCATGGCCACTAACCCTGTGATATGGTTTGTACGACCATATTTGAAAGAGCAAGTCATGTGTCGTTTACCTTTCTCTTAAATTTTGACCAAATATATTAAGATCTGCTTCAACTGTCTGTAGCTGACTTTGCACTTGTTTTGCACTCAAACCTAATAGAAATTGAGAAGTGGAAAATATAAGTTCTTTGTTTCCACTAATAAAATGATTGTAGCAACAAAGTTGTAGCCCAAAAGGAAGCCTGTATAGCCATAGCAAAAGAAATGCAATTACACCGAAGTCTATGTGAATGCATGTGGCAAAGAGTATAACAGTATAATACCTGATGCTGCTGACATTGGCCTCATGAATGGTACCACATTATGTCTTGTGTGTTTCACGGTTACACCATCCACCATTTCAAGACTAGGTATCGATGCATGTACCTCATGATGATAACTGAGTATAAAAAAACAAGAAATAAATTGGGTTTTTTTTAAATGTTTATAGTAGTATACAGTAGTTATAGCTGTTTTATATCTTACCTTTACATAACATAAACACTTCTTTTTGACCAATTTTGTAGGAGAAATCAATATTGTTAATATTTTTACCTATACCTATATTTTTATGTACACTTTTATGCTTAAATTGTCCATGTAATATTAATCTGGTCAGAAACAAAAGGCCAAACTACTGCCTTAATTATTTGATGTCTAAAATGAATATACATTAAGAGCATCTCTTGGCGTTCAAACAACCAAGTATAGAGTACAACGATTTGCTTCGCGTTTGCTTTATTTCAGGTAACTTTCACAGCTTTAATGCAGACTATAAAGTACTACAAAAGTACTACAAACTGCCTCATGACTCCTTGAGGGCTAAATATCTCCCTGCATTCATGCAAGCTACAGTAGATAAACTTGCAATAAACTTGCCCTTTGCAGCCTACACTACCTCAATAAACATTAAAGAAACTACCTTCCTCCTTGCAGGCTAAATAGATATATTAAAACTGCCTGTCCCCTTTTAGGCTGAATATAAAAACTGCCTGTATCCTTGCAGGCTAAACAACTGCTACATTGAATTCAAGTGACATGTTCTTATCAAAAACTGTATCATTAATTCAGTTCATGAAAATTTGTGAAATATTTGTATATAGGCCTTTAATTAATAAAATATTTTATAGTAACAATTTTAATATTTATATTTTGTAATACATTTTAATTTATTTTTTATATTATATTGTCATGGTAGTTGATTTTTAAGTAATTTGTAATTAAATTATCATGTTTGTAAAATTATGTCCCAATTCAGTTACATTAATTTTATTTTTCTTATTACTGCAATGACAGTTCTTTTTGATGTTTAAAAAAGAGACCAAGATATATTTTATATTTGTGATAGTATGTACTTTACCTTTGCTTGGATTCAATGGTTTGTATGAACGGATTTTCTGCTACAAATAACTCAACTAGCAGTTCACAACTGGCAAGATGAATCTAACATAGAGAGAAAGAATAGAGAGGAATGAACTATTTTTAATAGACATTCACTGCAAATGTATGGTAAGCAACTTTATGCTACAGGGACAACATATTTAATACAAAAAAACATACCATAGTTCTTAAGACGTGCCCAGGCTATCACACTTTATTTGACAAAAACATGTGACATGCTTATATGGTCATGATGACATCACATTATGACCATATATAGACACATCATGACCATATATAGACACATCATGATTATATAGGGGCATACAACTGTTTTTTTGGCAAAGAAAATTTGGACAGAGCTTTAGTATATAAGATCACCACTTTCATTTTTGGGTGTATAAATGTTAAACTAGTGGGTAGAATTATATCCTCATAGAGTATTTTTCATTACGTTACTCAAAAGTCAGGGGGTCGAGTTACACCTAGGGAAGACTTATATCCATGCAACTACAGTAATAGAAATTGGTTAACACACTGACTGCCAGATATTTCTTTTATGTTTAAAACAAAATAGCAACAAAACACTGAAAAAATTGACATTTTTTACTAACAACTCCAGAACATAGATGCGGTACTGTTCAACAACCCCAACAACCCCTCCCTCTACCACTCCAAATCTTTGATAATTTTGACTTACCAATTCCAGCCACTCTATGGAATTCCTTGTCAAACTTAATATTTCTATTGCTGGAAATTGGCTGGGAAATGAGGCTAACTTAGTGATTCTGTTGTGCGATAGATCAAGCTCTTGTAAAGACCTGGCGGAAAGGATGACACAATTTTTAAAAATGCGAAATTGAACCTGTGCAAAGGTTATTTTTATGAATTTATCTTCGCCACTTGGTTCTGTGGTAATTTTTTAAGAAAACTGATTCCGCCAAATGAATCCTTAGGAGAAAATTAAAATTGTATGGACAAGTAAAAAAAAAATAACGAGTGTATAAGTTAAGTGAGTGGAACTTTTTACTATTTCTATTATTATTATTTTCATTTGAGAAAAGAAAAAGACAATAACGAAATAAGTGATCTCAATATATACCTTAGTTTACCAAGAGCCTGCATTGCTTCAGACGTCAATAGGTTTCGAGAAAGATGTAAAGTCTGTGAATACATTAATATTTTGAATTCTGCTCAATAAATTAAGAATACAATACAAACACCAATACAATAAAATAAAACATAACACAAAAATAAAACAGTTATAAGTCTCCATGATTTTGATACTTTAGGATGAAAGTTGATGTCATACGAATAATTGACAATTTTGTCATGCATTAAAAACAAATATATATCCAACAACTTGTACACATACATTAAATTATGTGAACACTTAATAGAGGGTAAGTCTTCCAAAAACTGGGACCTGCATAACAATGCTACAATATACAATGTACAATATACTAAAAAATCTAAAAGCATTATACCTTCAAAAGAGGGAGCCCTTTCAGTCCTGAAATGTCGGTCAAATTATTTGATGAAAGGTTCACTTCCTGAAGCTGCAAATATAAAAAAGAATGAGTATTAGGGGCTTAGCTAGTGAGTGGCCAGTGACAACTAGGACAGCCTCTAATAGCCCTTCTGCTAGGAACCTTGGAATTTACACAGGGGTGGCCCCAGCTTTTTCCCCACAGGTGGTCCTTCATTCCCATGGGTCAGATTCTAAACTCTCCTCAACCCCACCATGTTTCATTTTCCCCGGCCGATTTTACCGCGACTCCCTGTCGGCTGGGCCAGATCAACTCACTGGCAGGCATAAAGGCTACGAGCTCTCACAGGCTAAAGTAAGGGGTGCTAGGGTCTCAAGAGGCCCCAGCAAATTCAAATATTTGTTTTTTTAACAAATGAATAACCAAGACCCTTTCCCAAGCAAAGTCTGTGGTATTCATTGTAATATGTTTATTAGTGATATCTTATTAGTTAAACTTCATATACATAAAATTAGAATTTGAAAAAAGGCATCAAAATATGTCATAAAACGCTAAAAATGCCAGGGCCCTTCGCTGCCCTGTCCCCCAGTATCTGTGGCCCTAAAAGGCCCCTGCGTTATGCCACTGCTCACTGATGCACTCCTGAATTTAGACCTGAAAAGGTGTTGTATTTATTTAAATCAAAACTCCTGGCTACCTGTAATGGACATTTTTAGAGTGTCAATCAACCAACTGACCAATCAGAAATAGTGCAATAAATACGCACGTATCCAACAAACACATGTGTTGCCCCACAAATGCAAGTGTTTGACATACATTTACACCATTGTTTTGTAGGACCTTTAAAACAATAATATTGTTCAAGGGGCGGGGCAGGGCTTGGAAAGATGGTATTACAAATTTGCTCACCTTTCTGCACCGACTTAAATCTGTAACAGTTCTTAATCTATTATGTGATCCAAATAGTTCCTCCAGTGAATTCAAACAGTTTAAAAACTGTGAATAGAAAGAACAAATCTGTGGGTTACATATATGAATGGCGATTTTACCATTAAAATCTATTTCTGAATTTAGAATACATATTGATACAATCAACAGGCAAGTAAGCTGTAGAGAAAAAATTAGGACTGATTGATGTAAAAACAAATATTATTGGTCATATCACTATTATTATTAGTAATAATAGTGATATGACCAATAATATTTGTTGTTGCTCATATCACCATTATTATAGTAATAGCATAATCAAGCTAATTAAACTCACTGATAAATTGTCCAATTTGTTACAGCTTACGTCTAGGTTGGTAAGTTGAGAGCAAGGTGCGATTTCCCTTGCGTCAAGTTTAGTTAGTTGATTGTTGTCAATACGAAGACACTTAAGTTTCTTGGCAAACAATAAACCTTTTTCTGAAAGAACAGACAGGTATATAAACTATTATCAGTGGTAGATAAAGATAGGTGGAGGGGGTAGGTAGGAATACCTTTGGTATGAATCACAGCAAATATAACCCAAAACTTAATTTCAGTGGGGTCCTCCTAGTGGCATGGAGAATCAACCTGCCCACTCTTAACCCTATTTTTGTAAACATGAACCACCCTGTTTTGTCCAAGCACTCAGCTGGTGGTTAAACTTTCGTTTAAAAATTATAATTAATCCATCACTCAATAGGTATTCTTCTTCTTATCATCTTCTTCTTATCATCGTCCACAGAAACAGATGTGATTGCAAGGGCAGGCCCAAAAAAAAAAAAAAAACCCACTCTGGTCTAAGGGCTGTGACGAAGATACTCCTACCATGACCCCTCTCAATAGTAATTTCACACTGAAGAGAGTCGGCTAAACTGGTGGTAGCCACAGTGTATGCGTTGAACCTTGGAGATTTCTAGGTCCCCGGTGTTTCAGGTGGAGGGCTTAAATGTAAGTTACGACAGTGCGCTGTCTTTCGGATGACACGTTTAAGCCGTTGGTCCTGTGTGCATTATGGCCCATGTGCACGTTGAAAAACGCAGTACATTCTTCGGAAAAGAGTAGGGGATTGTCTCCTGGTGTAGTGCCCAATTCATCACCAGAAGGACCCCACTGGAAACAAGTCTTCAGACTGTGGGCTATCCTTGGTGTGAATCACACCGAAATACTCCTATCCTATCCACATGGAATCATCTATTTTTCATCATTTTCAAAACAGTACAAAACACGTTTTTTCTGTAACGACTTCCTTTCCTCAAATAGCGTACATAGTAAAGTGATGATTGTTATTTTAAGAACATAGCTTTTTCGCTTTCATAAAATAGTATACACACAGTGTTGACACTCTCTCTCTCGTATATATTTTGTACTCTCGTAAAAAATGAACGGGAAAAAATGAATGATGCCGTAGAGTAAGACCTAAGGTATTGGTAGGTTTGGATGCCACTTGATGCAGTACTCTACAGGTGTAAACACGTTATATCGTCATTGCGGACTTATAAAATCCGCATACGCTATAAAACTAAAAGAAAATGCATACTTTTGGAGTCCGTACTGAGCCCAAAAAATCCGCAATGAAAATATAACGTGTTTGTAGCTGAGTATATACTGTATGCAACATAAATATTTGTATAACAAATAATGTGAAGGACTTGTTTAAAGTGACATATTTGAATGTTTCTTACCTATACTTTTTAATCTATTAAACTGCAGTTGCAGACTACACAATTCTGTTAATCTGGAAGGAAAATGATAAAAGTTTAATAAATTGGGATTAAAATTAGCTTGGTGGTTATGTTGACTGTAAGCTTAAGGATGAATAAGATAGGGGATTTAATTTGTTTATTAATGAAGCAATATTAAGAAATACAAAACTGACTTTTCAAGATTTTTTATTTCAGTTATTTGGTTTCCATACAGCTTTAACTCCTTAAGATTCTGAAAAACAAGATAAAAATCATAAATTATGCCCCAAATCAACTATGAAACAGATAATTACGCTTAATATGTATCTATCAAAATATAGTAATTATTACTAAAAACACAAGTAAAGTCATAATTTTCCAAATGATTAAATATAATGAATGAGTAAATGGAAGAGTTATGCTTGTCGCCTATAACAAACAACGATATTAAAGACAAAGCAATTATTTAACCTTGAAAATGGAGAGTGTAATTGTTCAAAATCTCTAACTGATGCATGGTTAAATAATATTACTTTAAATATTTACATCTCAAAATCAGAGTTACTGTAAATACTTGAAGTAATATATGTAGCCTGGCCAGTAGCCTTGTCTTTAGGTTAATGTGTTTGACAGCCATGTTTATTTAGAACATTGTCGTGAGCACTATGAGGCATATGGGAATTTTTCTTGAATGTACAGTGTATGCAGTTTATGGATGTCATTTACCTACTGCTGTAAATTGAATTTAGCTTTCTAGTTATTGCAGGTTTGTTTTTATTGAGTTACTTGATTGATGACTTGGTAGATGATATATGTGAGAGTGAAGGAAAGTCTCGAAAGCTTCTATGATGATGATTCTGTTCATTGGTCTACTATCTAAATATACACCAGGCCCAAAGGGTCTACCGTAAAACTAGCCTACACTGTGTCTATTGTCTAGGCCTATTGTTCACAAGGTATTGTTAGATTGTAAACAGAGTTCTCAAATCTATTTTACCATGTCTCAAAATTTCAACAGTAAATGGAAAATTTCCATGGACTATTGTATGGTTTCTAGGGTATAAAATATATTTGTCATTAAATACAACTTCCCAAATTATTGTTTTCAAGATCACTCTGTTTTATTATACCACCAATTCATTACAAATCACATTATAGTGAATTTGCAAATGTATGCTTTGTCAACTGGGCAAGAACTATAAAAATGCAAATGGCAAGCAAAGTATTATGGGAAGAAAAATTCTATCAAACATATGTTGCATTATAGTAATTTCAATAACCTTTCACTTGTTTACTTTAAAGTTCATATCATATACATCATCCTTAGTGTTGGTAGTAGCTAGAGTTGGTATCAGCGATAAGATACAAAAATTAATATATTCTAGGTCTCTTTACTTTGACCTTTGTACCTTGACACAATTCACTCAAAATTTCATTTCAGAAAACTCCCACATTCAACTGATCACACTGCAGTATCAACAGATATTCATTACTCTGAACTGTTTGAAATTGAATCAAGGTAAGAACATAATAGTACACCTGATAATAGGAAATGTTAAATGTAAATTATTTTTTTTTAGTTTTAACTGAAATTTTATCAGGTTATATAATAATTTATCACCATTGACATTGGTGTTCCTTCTCAAAGGATTTTCAACACACTTTATATCTGTATGACCCCATTGGGAATACGTGGTTCTTTATTGACATTTATGGGCAATCTTTGTATATAAACAGGTTATCTTTGTATATATTATAAACAGCATTACCCTCGCTTTTCTTTTGTCAGTTATTGCAAATGATTTTAAGTAACTAAGAAGGCTGTCATGTTTGTTTTTGTATTTTTCTGTAATGTTGCTACAGTATATACCTAATATTGTATTCAATTTACCACAGTATCAAAATACAGTAATTCTAATAACAAAAAAAAAATTAATAAATACACCTGACAACATATTAACATTTTAACCATTAGAGAAAATATAATATGTTAACATTTAAATCATAAGGGAAAATTACTGCAAGTGATTTATAATTAGCAGTAAAAACAAATCTGATATGAATATTCACAATCGTAAAAAGGAAAGTAATACTAACTATAAATATTTATACTTATATTTTATAAAAGGAAAGTAATATTAACTATCTATGTGTCTTTACAGATGTCACAGGCTGTATCCAAAGCTTTGCAGTTTATGGATAAAAAAGATCTTGAATGTTCCATCTGTCTCAGTCGGTTTCACCAACCAAAGACACTGAAATGCATGCACACCTATTGCCTACAATGTATCCAGAAATGGGTGGAAACTCATGGAAAGATGAAATGCCCAACATGTGGACAAGAACATAACCTGACAAGGTATGATTTAAAAGAGCTTACTTCAAATACAATGATAATTCAACTACTAGAGTATGTCAGAAAAACTGAGGATCAAAAACCAAGTAAATGTACTTGCTGCGACATTAATCAACCAGAATACCACTGCCAGACATGTCAACTGTATCTATGTGGAGCTCCATGTATCAAACAACACAAGAGAGTACCTTCCACTAAGGATCATCCACTTTACACACTAGACAAGAAGGAACAAGAGGGAAGTTCTGATGAACAAAACAAATGCAAAGTTCATTGCAAAAACTCTCTCGAATTTTACTGCTCTACTTGCAACAAATCAGCATGTAAGCAATGTGAACACATCCTTTACTGTCATAAAAAACAACATAAAATGATTCCAATGTCAACTGCTGTCATTGAGTTTAATAGTGATGCCAATGAAGTTGTCAAGGTAGCACATGAAATTAAAAATAAATTAACAAAAAAACTAGAATTTATTACAAGGAACAAATCAGAAATTGATTCACAAATAAACTTATGCAGAACAGCCATTGGAATCCAGGAACAGAAGCTTATGGAAAAAGTTGCCGAAAAAAGCAAAGAATTAATGTCAGATGTAGAAGAGATATACAAAGAAGAAAAAGAAGACATCGATAGTATACTTCAAGATATTGATTCAAAGATGACTCAAGTCAATAATCTGTTGGCCTCAATAAATACAATTATGAACAAACCAGAAGAAAAAGAAGTTCTTGAATCCCAACAAAAAAATCTCAAGGCTGTCAGAGACACGGTCCATAGAACTGATTTTTATCGACCAGTTCAAAAGAGTAAAAAAAAGCGTATTACACCAAGATTCATTCCATCTACACGCTTGGATGAGCTCATAAATACAGAGGGAATCGGTAAAATCATTACTGCTGATAACGCATACAAAGTTGATAATGATGATGAAGCGGGCATCAGTAATATTACTGTAGGTAGCACATACAAGGTAGCTAAAGATGATCAAGTTATTACTGTGACTAAAGGACAACCATTTGTAGTGAAAGTAACAAGTAAAGCAGTGAGTGATACAAGTCGATTAGGTGCCACTCTAAGGAAAGCATCAGGTGAAGAATTAGCCACTGAGATAAAATATCAAGGAAATGGAGAGTACAAAATAACAGGTAGATGCAATGTAGAAGGTGACTGGCAAATGAAAATTACTTTTGGAGTTACACAGATCAATGGATCTCCAGTGAATATCAAGGTAGAATCGCTGGGACTTGTTCATACCATTGGTAACATACCAAAATATAAAGAACATAGCAAGAAAGCTAAAGTGTCAGGTGTAATACTAGATACAGATGGATGCATATTAGTATCAAGCTACAGTAAAGACATATTAAAGTTCAACCAATCTGGTGTATATGTTGCTAAGAGACAAGTGCGACAGAATGTGCATGTAAATGAAATGCATCAAATTGGTGACGGGCACATGGTGTACAGTGATGACTTAGGACATTGTGTTGTAATGTGTGATGATAAATTTCAAGAAATCCGCTCATTTGGTAAAGGAATATTGGAATGTCCAAATGGCTTAACAGTAAACAGGGAAACTAGCATCTTGTATGTAGTTGATCGCGGAGCACACTGTGTGTTTAAATTTAATGTTGATGATGGTAGACTGCTGGGTAAGTTTGGTTCAGAAGGTAGTAAATTTGGTCAAATGAATGATCCAAGTGATGTCACTTTAACTAAGGAAGGTTATGTGATTGTTGCTGACTGTGATAATAACAGAATACAAATGTTTAATGAAAAAGAGAAGTTCAAAGAAATCCTTATAGGTTGTGGTAAGAAAGATGGCAAAGTTTGGGGTCCTTGTGGGGTAACCATTGATATGGACGAAAATATAATAATATCAAGTAACCATAAATTACAATTATTTGATAAAAATGGAGTCTTCATAAAAAGAATAGATCATGAAGATGATGGATTAGATATCCCATGTGGAATCACTGTAATCTCAAATAGACCAAGAAGAGTAGCAGTAGCAAACCATGAAGCAAACAACATTAAAATATTCAACTACTAAAATTGTAGCACAAGAAAGCTCAACTTTAACCCATATTTTTAATAGTTCCTTAGTTTAGTTTGTTATGTGTTCCTAAAAAGTGGAAACAAGCAACAATATTACCATCACCTAAAAGCAAATACTGCTCTTACACTGGACAAGCTCAGACCAATTTCCCTATACACCCGTTTTTTAGAGCATTTTGTTAACTCATAGACTTTGGATAATCGTGGTCAATATTAAAACAATAATTTTTGGGAATAAGAAAAAAATTTAGACTACCCACTCTTGTTCACTAATTACAGTTTAACGTGGATCAACCAAGAAAGAAAGCTAGAATTGTTTGTATCCGATTATAGTTTGCTTTCAATTTAACCTACCACACTAACGCTCTAAAAAAAGTATAGAAGTTAGTGTTCCAAGGGAGATAATACCATGGCTTCCTCTCCAATAAATTGTACAGAATTACCGTACTCGCGCGAATAAGCGCCCGCTTTTAGTTGTGGTGTTCTCAACACCGGAAGAACCCCACAGAAAGTAAGTCTTTTCAGTGGGTTATCCTGGGTGTTTAAGCAAATAAATCCATCCAACTATCTTCCAGATAATGATTAATGACTCTGCATCTAGTACAAACAGATTTGTCAATCACTTGACCATAACAAAATGATAATCTGCACAAAATCATGTAGATAAAATTTTGAAGTACTGTAAATCAGTTTTTACTGCAAAGTCAGAATTTTTTAAAACCAGAATGAAATTAAATGTATTAAAATATAATTGCTGTGCTTAGAAAATAATAAAGCAATTTAATAGTTGCATGTCATACACTACTTGAATTTATGTTAGATCGAATGCATTCATCAGGCCTGGAAAAAATATTTTTGTGTCTCCAACCATGAATATTATCTTGATTAAACACCTCCAGCACCAAATGTTATCTTTAGACTATTATAGCTTTAAAACAGTAGTACATTTAGTGGTTTGAGCAAGCATACCAAATTTATTTACCTGTATGCATTAAAAAAACAAAAACAAAAACAAAACAAAAACAATATTCTCTTTTTTCCCTAAAATGCCTCTGGATTTGTGGTTAATGCTCCCGACGGCCGGTCGCACACTTTTCCCGCCCTGGTATTAATCTAACCTATGGAGATATTGATTATGATGTTGATGATATCCAATAAGAAAAGTAAAAAAAAGTTAAATATTCGAAGTAATGGAATGTTAAGGCAGAGTCGGGCAGAAGGACGGAAATGAGACATATTAAACGTTTACGTTGTTCGACGAGTCGTCTAACCAACAAAAGGCGTTTTTATGATGTCAGAAGATAGTCTCATACAGTAATATAATATAGTATGTAAATTAGGGAGCAAAACTGAAGCTTGAGTTCTTTAAAATTGAAATTAAAATTAAATGTCAATACTAACTCCCTGATATTACCTATAGGCCTATGTATTATTCCTATTATTTGCGACAAACTTAAACATGTCATGTTTTTTTTTTTCTTATCTGACCTGACAATATTGTGTACACTGATTTATTTAAAGAATATAATTATAACATCAAAATGGTTAAAGTAACATGATTATTAAAACTAATGTGATTCAAATACCAACATACAGTATTGTAGATACACGTCTCATTAAGCCTATACATGTTGACGTGCAGAATTCCTGCGTTGAAAAGGGCTTGCCTTGCACATAATTATGATCTACTAAGATACTTGGATTGGGACTCACTGCTTCAAAGAGTTGTATAGAAACTTATCATCAGAGAAATGTTGCGATACTAGACTGATAAACAATAACACGCTGGTTGTGCTAAGATTCTTTTATTAAGTGGCTTATATTGTGGTTCATTATTGGAAGTTGACAATAAATTTGGATTGGGATAGTTTTTGGTATTTAATTATTTTTGGCTCCCTGTGACTTAAAATGATGGTGATGATAATATTGATGATGGTCATGAGAATTGTTAAAAATGATGATGATAATGATGATGATGGTCATAAGATTTGCAAAAAAATGATGATGATGATGATGATGATGATGACAGCTTTGTTTCATAGTAAGTGATTATCAACTTTTGTTCACTATCAGTCCCATAACAGTGTGCATTTTATTGTACCTATTAACACAAGGTTAAACAGAAAAATAAGAGCAATAAAATGGTAAAAGAATAATTTAAATCATTTCAATGTTTCGTAATAAAGTTACAAGAGTTTAAACATACAGCTGTTTAAACAACAATACTTGAGAAATCAGCCTTCAAAGTTTACGATTTCAGGCATTTCTTAGGTATAAACCATCACCAAATTTTGGTTCTAACATTGAAAATGAGGAAAATAACAGCATAGCATGATGTAGATACATAAAGGTTACAGGTTAAAGGTTTTAGTGCACTAAAAAAGATTTCCAAAATTTTGACATTCCAGCAAGTTTTGGCCATTCTCCAAAACAGGATTTGAGACAAGTGACTGGTTTGGCTTCGTTTTGCCACATTTATTGACTCTACACAGACACCAATTACTGTACATCAGTGACACTCTAGAGATGGTGTCAATCTTGACAAATAACTGATATGAAAACTAACAACTTAATTAGAAAAATACATTATGAAGCACCTGAAGACTGCTTATATCATGGAGGTGTAAATACATTACATACTGAATCGTACCCACATACATACATAGGCAGTGTGTACACATGCCTATTTTATACATCACATACATACATATAGCATAAGATGGTAATGTTTTGGGTCATCAGAGTTTAATAATTGATTATGGATGAAAATATTATAGTATCAAGTAATCATCAGCTACAATTATTTGATAAAATTGGTGTTTTCATGCAATAGACCAAGAAGAGTTAGCAGTAGCAAACCACATACAAACATAACTCTGATTTTTAGCCGGTGACAGGGACGTAAATTTTGTTCTCAAACTTATGTGATCCCCATCCACACAATCTTATTTACTTATTTTCTCCCTTTTTTAATCCGTTTTATATTACTTATAAATTGTTTATATTATTATTTTGTGTGTGGGAAAACCTAATAAATAAAAAAACAAACAAAACCACAGACCAATGTTAAAATTTATAATTATTAAATTAAATCAAAATACATGGCTTAATAGTTCCATTTTCAGAAAAAATTACAATATAATTAATCTAATTAAATACATCAATTAATATGAGATTTATTTTACTAGACCTTGATTTTATCTACGAATAGTTACATTTATAATTCTTATAAATTACTGTTAATCCATAGTTAAACTAACAGTAATTAATAAGAATAAATTTAATTACTGTAATTAGTAGATGATATTTTTACACCTTTTTTAGATTGATTTAATATTCTACATTCAGTTTCCATACATACTGCACATTTCATTGCCAAATTCATCCTTAGGTCTATCAAAGGTTTTGACAGAATACATGATATTGGAAAATAAAAACACTAAAAAATATTTGCACTCCAAACCGTATCTGTTCATATCCAGTGGTAGATTCAAGTGGGTGGGTGAAGCCAACCAGGGGCCCCCCACCCCACAAATTAGCCATCTAGATTGTCTATATCTGGGATCCCTCTACTTCGATTTTCTGGATCTCCCACTGACATTGAATCTACAGAATTATCTGACAAATGATATTGATTGTATTGTTAGTGATATAAATGATGATACTTATCCGGGTGATGGTGATGATAATAATACTTACAGTGTTACATGACAGATTCTCAATACATTCTATTGCATTACATGACAGGTCTAATATCTTCAATTTTCTAAACTGCAACAAAGAAATAGAAAATATATAAATAGAATACAGGTTTACCTACAAACTTTGACTGCTATACAAAAGAAGCATAGGTAATAAACATATCTCTTTCTACAGGGAACCTATCCTGAAAAATGATAGATTGCAAAAATATGCCCCCGGTGTATAAAAGGTGAGGATCAGACTCATCCAGTAATTATAGACTTGTATAAATTTTTTCCCTGTGATATCTAAATTAATAGAAAGTGTTTTATTTTATTTATTTATTTATTTATTCAGCATTAGCCACTTGGCCAAGGATGCCAAACATTGAAGCTAATCATTTTGCAAAGTGGTAATCCCATCACAACAGGGGCTGTATGGACCAGTAGACTGGGGCTAACCCCTTACTACTCATCTCGAAAGATGTACTGGGTGCACATAAGCAAATTGTGTACACTGGGCCTATGGTTTATATTCCATATCCAAAAAGACTTGTTCCACCTGCAGAACCATAGGCGAGCATGCTGTTTGAACCAGCGCCAGTATTATGGCTGTATAGTAGGTTTCGGCATTCCTGCCTTAACCGCTCGATCAATTACAGTATAGATATTTAGATTTAGAAAAGTTAATTTATGAAATTGAAAATCAATCAGGTTTTAGTCCTTATTTTTTAACCACTTTTGCATTCAATTTAATTTAATTTATGCATTTATCAAGTCATAATGATGCTGTTTACTATCGAAGGAATGTCCCTGATTAAAGAAAAGGTCACACAAACATGCATAATTATGCATTTACATTTGTAACCCTGAAGAAAATATACAACGTAAACACACAATGTATGTACCAAACACAATCAATAATCATTACTGAAGACTGGATAGATGCAATCGACTAGGGAAAGTATGTTGTAATGTTAGACCTAAAAAAAGCGTTTGACCCAGTTGACCATGAAATCCTATTAGAAAATTATTATAGGGTCATTCTGGCTCAAATCAGCCAGAAATTTGACACCCTCCCTGTGACACCCTCTTCCCACCCCCAACCCTTTGATTTTCCTTAAAAAAATAATTAAACTTAAAGTTAGAGTAAATATCATCAATCAAAAGGTGTCGACAGACAGCCCAATTGTAGATGTTAATTTGCCAGCGTATGGGAGTAACTGACAGGTTGTACAAAGACAAAAAAAAATTACTGATGAATACAGTTTGGACAGATTAGAAAGAAAATCATTTTGAATTCTCTGTGTTTAACAGGGCTGGAAAAAGTACATGACCACATGACCGGCGGTCTGAGGCAACATGAATGTCCCAGAGGCATTTTGGAAAAAATATTTGAAAAAAACAAAACTTCTGGGCTAAGGGCTACAGCATATAACACTTGGTGCTAGAGGCATTTCATCTAGACAACTTTCATGGATCGAGGCACAAACATTTCTTTTCACACTGGTGTTCAATACAGTAACTTGTTTCGCCTTGTATTATTTTTATTTGTTATTTAGAAATTTGTGTGACAGTAACAAGGTCAAATGAATAATTTGTAATTACTGAGCTTAACTGTATTTATTATAATCATACCTTTTCCAGATTGTGTATTTTCTTGATGGAGGAGGCATGTAGATTGATGTCATACACTTGTTCATAGTTGCTTTCCTGGCATTGCACAAGCTACGCGCAAAAAAAAAGAAAGTCAAACGATAAATTATTATGACAATATTAAAAGAGAACACAAACACTGTTATTCCTTAATTCCATTCATTTCGTACAGTAGCAACCGAGTGAACTGTGTGTAATTCTCTTCATTGTTTTCTCTTTCTCTCTTTTCTTTTTCATTGTTTGTACTGTGCTTATATTTTTTTAACCATACCTTTATGTTTGAGTCTGAGTTGGGTTTAGAATGCATTCCACTGAATGGCATAAAAACAAAAACTGTCCAAGTATAATTTCTAAATTAAAATTTAAAGATATGCCATGTGTATTGAGCTAAAAATTAAATATTTGACAACATATTACATTACAGGACAAATAATATAATAAAATGAATATAAGCAATAAATGGAACTACTTCAGACCACACACCATCAACACATCAAAGCCTCTATCAGTGTCTTTTTTTTCATTATTTAATGATCTGCAAAAATGTAATATTTTTTGAAAACAACATCATTAGCTGGTGGTAGGTTCATGAAAGTGAGTATTAATAATGAATGTCTCACCTAAATAAATGGTTTGAGCTTTTTTTTAAACTTGGTACAAAATAATTAGTCAAGTTGGTTTGGGGCAGGCCCATAACCAGCAGGGTGTGTGTTTGGGGATTTGGCTAAACCTCCTTTTTGACCAGTTTACTACTGTGTATAGTATTTTATCATAAACATTGTTTATTAAAGAAACACTTATAAGTGACCTAGTTACGGGCCTGTGTGGTACGAGTTGGTTTTGGTACAAAAGCAACCAGGTACCCCCACTTTGCGCCTGTCAATTTGTATTGCCTTACCAGTTCTCTTGGGGATATCTTGCCATGCATGGCTGAACCTGGGTGGCTTAGATTGGTAGCAGACTGAGTATCTATCAGCAATACATCAGCAGAGGTCTCTTCCTCACTGCTATAATTATCATCGTCATCAACTGAGATAAAGCTGGTGTCCCCATTGCCATTTTTGAGACTGACATCTTTTGGTATAGACCTACATCAAAAAGAGAACAGTAGTATTAAGTACCTACAGATAAATTGTGGAGTTGAATTTCTTGGCGGTCAAGGTGCTTGCCTTCCAATGATGAGTCCTACTGTACATTTTAAAAAATTCTGAGAACTTACTATAAGGTCTTTGCTTAAACACACCCACCATAAAATGATGACTGTAAAAGTAATGGTCATATATTTTCAGGATATCATAAATAGACTTAATGGTACATTTTTGTGAAGTATTATATTGTACAGTTATTATTTATACACTGTAACTTAACAGATGTGATATTCATTACAACACATACAATAATAATACCATAGATTTCTATAAAGACCAACAATCAAAATGGATCAGTCATGTTATAAGTTAAGACCAAATGATGATCCATGTAAAATTCTCACATTTCACTATATGACCAGCAGAACAAGAGGAAAGAAACTTAAATCTATTCAATGCGTCATAGATGCAAATCAACTGAATAGAAGCCAATTTATCAAAGAAAGTTTCACCCATAAGCATTAAATAGAATATTTTGTAAATTGCATTCAGTTTTCCATATTTTTTTGTGTTTGGTAATTGTCTGTACAAAGGTCCCGCATCACAATTATGCAGTCTTTCAACGCCTACATAATGTCAATGGCTGCCGAATGTCTGAAATCAGACGGCTACAAGTGCCAGTACCAGTACTATAGGGTAAGATAAGATAAACTTTATTGCTCCAAAATTGGAAATTTAGTACTCGCATATGACAAGTGCATTTATGCAAATTATTGAGTGTAAATATAAATAAATAAATAATTTCTATTATTGTAACCCACTCCTTGGAAAACTAATTAATGGGGGTGGGGTGCCCTACAGTTCCTATGTTAGTCCTCCTAACATACAGTAGTCACAGTGTTATTAGTTTGATTTAAAAGAGTTATAAAATGTTGATACTGCCAACAGAAATTAAGATGAAAATTGAATACAAAATAAATACTAGATTTGAACTCGTCACTGAGGACGAGTTTGGTGATCCGCCGTACTTCGACCCTCACGAAGCACGCGCAGTGCTGATTGAAAAGTATTATATGCTAAAACATGCTCTATTTAGTTTTTAAAATGAGTAATATTGAGCATTTTAATGACTTACGAATGTGTACACATACGTCTTAACGTCCATGCGCACGGTAATGATATTAATACAGTGTCACAAACCCAAAACATGTAACCGAAACGTAATCTCCAGCTTCAGTCGTGCTCTGGGCGTGAAAATGAGCGTATGGCGCGTGAATTATGGAACGTTTTGGAATACTGAAAATGACCTGAAACATGCTTTAAATTATCTGAAAAGTGATATTACCAATTTTAAAATGTTAACGCACAAGTACGAATACCTTATACGACGTGCCCAAGGACGGTAATGGCATATGAATTTAAACCTTGTCAAGTTTAATTTAAAACCCCCTGTTGGTTGGTAATGAAACACGAATGTTCCCTTTACAGTATACGAACTATATATCGGTCTGATAGCGTCGAAATAGTCTGCCGCCCTCTATTTTAAAATTGTTTACATCTTTTAAGAAAAAAAGATGAGAAGGCTCCAAAAAAGCATTCTTTTTTACCATGATGACGTCATCAAAATGAAAAATAAAGGGACACTTCTGAAAGAGAATTGTCTCAGCTATAACATACTCACAGGTGGAAGACAATCGATCAAGAATAAGCAAGATACATTCAAATAAGTTGAAAAATAATGACGTCATAAATAAAATTTCAGTTTTTTTGAAATACGATGACGTCACAATGTCCGATCAGCAATAATGATCTATAAAATCATATCTACAATTCATGTGCTTTCAGAATATGTAATAAAAATTAGGGGTTACCTTTCATCCTAAGGAGCTATAACTAATTAAAAGTAGGCATAATTTTAAGTATACATAATTATTGACGCACGCGTATGCGCACGTTAAGTCGTGCGAACGGAAAATAAATTATAATACTCTAAATAAAGACAAATAAGGTTTGTGTTAAGATCTAGGCAGCCTAAGTCCTCCCCCAGGAAAATTTTGATTCCTTGATGGCAAGAAATGAGTTTTACAGATTAATGACTAAAGATTAATGATTAATGAATTTTAAATTTCAAGGGTTTCTCCTTTTGGGAAAAAAAAATTTCAGCTCACAAGTCCTGAAAAGGTAGGTCCAGAATTTTTTTAATTTTTCTTTTTTTACAAATTTCTTTTTTTCCGAAGGGGAGGGGGGTCAGGACCCCCTGAACCCCTCAGATCCGCCAATGAACATAGGCGAGAAAGTCAAGACGATTCACGCACAATCGCACGTAGACTAGGCTTTGCTTAAAATAAATATTGTACAAACATATCTGTTTTACGAACCTTTGTTTGATGACATACGTAAAATTTAGTTTCTGTTAAGGCCGGTTTCAGTCATAGTTTTGGCTTGCACCCATACAGTTTTTGAAGCAAAGTAATACTAGGCAAAATTGCCATTCTCTGCTTTGGCAATTCTCCCGCGGCAATAAAGTCGGCAGTTGCCGAAGCAAAATTCATGCTGCGTACATAAATGTTCCTAAATGTGTTTCTCAATGTTTAAAAACGATGTACCGACTCATTTGTAGACTTCTTTTATGTACAAGCTAAAATGGTGACGTAAACTAAAGTCGATGATTGTGCGTGCAGAGATATAAATCATAAAGTTAAAAAAAAAAGCCTTCCCCTCCCTTTATTTTTTGAGAGGTGATGCTTAACAAGTATATTTTTTATTTGGCCTTTTCTACCACAGAATTAACAGGTTGTTCTTAATGCACTTGTCAATTAATCCCACCACCCTCCCCACCCCCTGGACTCGGGCCATGGCGGGGCACCAGCCAGGACTGAGCCGGGAATGTACACACAGTTTTGTCCCTGTAGAGCTGGGACGTACCTCAAATTCACCTGTAGATGTAACCGGGAATTTTACACATTAGACTATTCAGAGTTTTTGGTGTAGTGTTGTCAAACCGGGTCTGGTCCTACCTAGCCTACACTAGGGCTAAGCATTCAGCAATTGCTGTGTGTTTTGTAATTAAAAAATCGCCTAGTGGTACTCTAGGCCTACCATCATGGTTTCATTTTTTACATCACAGTGTAAATTACATAAAATTCGCACCTCCAACTTCACAACGACGAGGACTGAAGTGGCATGAGTGTGTTGCGTGAAAATTTGTGAACCGTGTATTTGACCTACAGTAGCCTAGTATGCTTCAATAACTACACGCATTCATTTTCTTATTTAATTTCTGTTTTTATACTGAATCAATTCTATTAGTCAGTTAAAATGTTCAATCAATTTTTCTTTTTCTATGATAAATCAATACACTCCTTTTTTTTTTTTTTGCACTTTTCCAAACTTCCATGGGAATCTGCCTAGTGTTACGCATGCATAGTACTTCCATCAAGCAAGCTCATCTCCTTGGCCTAGCAACTCACATGCTCCTCCGATTTAGACATAGGCTAGACCTTTAAGTAGGCATTATCATCCAATCATTTATTAGCGGGGCATTTTACCGGGACTACAAAATTTTTCCCGGCAGTAGGAGGCGGGACTTAGCTGGTGATGTACGTTCAAAGGATGCCACACATTGCTGGGACTTTCTCATGCATGTAACCATTTTGGAAATTACATCCCTGGCTAAGGCCCTGTAAGCCCGGGTCCAGGAGGCCGGGACTGCAATTGACAAGTGCATACGGTTTTTTTTTTTTTTATTAAACAAAATTTAAGAGATATCCTAGGAATAATCTAGATTCAGTTCCTGGTATTATTAAGCATTCCTTTTGTTGTCACCACAATCAATCAATATTAAGGGTACATAAAACTTGTTAAATTACACTCCCGCCCGCGTGAAACATTTGGGAAATATCTATGCGTGAACAAAAAACAAATTTATTTATATCAACAGCATAAAAAAATGCAATTTTGTGAATAGATATACATTTCCTTAATATAAATTAAACTAGTTTTTATACAATATTCTTTCCAAATTAAAACTTGTCCTTTCCTCATCAATAAAAAAAAAAGCAATATTCTATTGTTCCGATTAAAAAAAACAAACATAAAACTCCCCGTCCTCATCACTTTAAAAAAAAAAAAAAATGTAGGCCTAATCACGGCCGCCGAAAATGATGCACACCGTATGTATCGCGGCCTAGGAAATGCATAATTGTCTGGTGGGTTAGATAAAACACTTCCTCAAAAGCTTAACGAATCATTCTGTCACTGCAAAAGACTTTGCAAGTGTGGGAGAAGCATAAATTACTTTCCTTCACTCCAATCCTACCTTACGAACAGCAGACAAGTTTACAAATGAAGTGGCCAGGCCAACGCGTACCAAATTTTTCCAAGCATGTTGTCAGTAGTATCTCATTAAATCAATTCAAAGCAAACGATGACTGCCACATTCAAAACTTGAGAGGAGGCAATTTTTATGAGTACTAACGAACACAGACCATTTCGGTCGTGCTTAGTTTCGGTCGCGCCTCACTTCGGTCATGCTTCATTTCGGTCGCGGTTTGTTTTCAACAAATATATGGAGTTGCAAAAATGCCAAATTTAATATAACTAGGCCTAATTATCATTGTAAGTTCGTCAATCGGTTTATCCTACATTTTTTTTATTTATGTTTTGTTGTCTTTCAACAACATAGGCTACTTAAAAGCAAATAAAATGAATACTATTATTACTAAACTAAATTTCAATTAATATTATGGTATTTATAGGTCATTTTCTAGTTTGCTGCATTCCTAGTACCATTTACTCTTTTATCGGATGGTTTTTATTTTCGCAAATAAAATAAATACAGTACTAACAATTTGGTATTTCTCTTAGTACAGTATTGTTTTTTTATATTATTTATAAAAATAATGTAAATAAATATGTATAAATTATATATATTATATATGTATAAATATATATGTATGTGTATATAGGCCTATATATATATATAGTTCCTATATGCTTATATAAAATCATATATAAATATATATATATTCATATTTATGAACTGCGCAGGGGCATTAAAGAAAATTAAAGATTTCAAGTGAAGAATGATAATGTGTGTATTATTCGTTTATTTATTTAATTGTGTTTGGTACGGTATGTTTTATCCAAATTTTAGAAGCTGCAAGAAAAATAACTAAATACTGTAATGATTATTGTTTTAACTAAATTATGAAATAGATTTCAGATGGTAACAACATTCAATTCTACTACTACTAGGCCTAGGCTATGCTAGGGTTATATGTAGCCTAGGGCCCCAATCAATAGACTAGGCCTAGCCTACTACCTACTAACTAGGCTAGGGCCTAGGCCCTAGGTCAGGCATTCAGATTCATCATTCATATATCATACATTTTTAAATATTTTAGGCCTAGGTAGGCCTATCGGATAGGCTATCCTATCTCTATTACCTTTGAGTACTGCGATTCCTTGTCGAGTTGCTACTACCAGACAGAGCTCTTTTCTCACTTTTCAAATCGCTTCTTCTTTGATCAGGACCAGCACTCCTGGTTTTCCTAGCTCCAACGCGATAGGATACTTTTGTCGATGATGCACTGCAATAAGGTTTCGAGGCTTTCGGCCGCCTTGGCCTCTCGCTTGAAACCGCGTCACTAGCAACCACCGGTACAATTGGTTTCAGATGATGATCTTTTTTTCTAACTCCATTTAGATATTTTGTCGGACGTTCATTATAGACTAAGGAACTACTTGGTTGCAACATTTTCAATAAACTCTTTCTTCAGAGCAAATAATAAGGATAAACACAGTACAGTACTACTACTACTACTGTTACAGCTCAGCCCGAACGTAAACAACCAGCCATTATTATTTTAGCGAACTCCGCATGCGCAGTAACTATACTCATTGGGCTTATTCGACTCTCATTGGGCTTATTTGACTGGTCGTTCTTCGTTAAACCTTAAACCATGAAAATAATTCATACTCAACGAAATGAACCAGTCGAATAAGCCCATTCATTTCGTTGAGTATAATATTTTCATTCGACTGGTTCGTTATAAATAGACTTCGTTGACAACGAAAATTAACGTAAACCACATGGCCGGCGGAACCGGGGGCCGGGGGGCCACCTTTTGGCAAAAATATAATGTCTGGAGATTTTTGTATGATCGGAAATAAATGCAAGAAAAGAAAGAGGGAAGAAGGAGGAGAAGGATGGGAAAGAGAATGTTTATCCAGTCCCCGACCGAGTTACATTTTCTCGCAATTCACATTGGCTGATCTGGGGGAGGGGGTCATGGGTCCCGACCCCTCCCTTGGGCAACAAAAAAATGGGAAAAAGAAAAGAATTTACCCGTGAGCTGATTTTTTTTTTTTTTTTTTACACTTAAGAAAATTAGAATTTTATAGAACATAAAAGTCATTAAAACACAATTCAAATGTCGAAAAAGCTCATTTCCCGCCATCTAGAAATCACAATTTTCCAGGGGGAGAACCCCCCCCCCCACTCTTGTTGGGATTTATCGATTCATGGAAGAAAGAATACGCATGCGAATACTCATTTGTTTATGTGTATACACACACAAAATAAAAAATGAGAAAAATCTACCTGACCGTTTTCAAGAGGGGAAAACCTTGAATTTTGAAGAAATTAAAAAGTCATTTATAAATGACATTTCAGAAGTCAGGAAAGCTCATTTCCCGCCATCTAGAAATCGAAATTTTCCGGGGGAACCCGGACCCCTTTTTCTTTGGTGTGCATTGATTCATTGAATCATTTTCAAGAGGGGGAAAACCTTGAATTTTGAAGAACTTAAAAATAATTAAAAGACACCTCAAAAGTCGGGAAAACTAATTTTTTCGCCTTCTCTAGGAATCGAAAATTTTCCCGGACCCACTTTCTTGTTGAGATTTATCGATTCATGGAAAAAATTCGTATGCAACTACTCATATTTTTTTAAATTTTTTTTTATGTATGTACACACACATAAGGCATATTTATTGTAAAAACAATAGGAAAAAATTACCTGACCGTTTTCTAGAGGGGAAAACCTTGTATTTTGAAGAACTTAAAAGTAATTAAAAGACAACTTAGAAGTCGGGAAGCTCATTTCCAACCTTCTAGGAATCAAAATTTTCACGGGGGAGAACCCCCGGACCCCCCCCCCCTTTTTTTTTTTTTTTTTTTATTAGATTTATCGACTCATGGAAAAAAAATTCGTATGCAACTACCCAATTCTTGTTATGTATGTATACACACATAGGCCTAAGGCCTATCTACTGTAATAACAATCGGAAAAATTTACCTGACCGTTTTCAAGAGGGGAAAACCTTGAATTTTGAAGAACTTAAATTGAAGTCGCTAAAAGATACTTCAGAATTCGTGAAAGCTTATTTCCCACCATTTAAAAATCAACAATTTCCCGGGGAGGACCTGAACCTCTCTTTTCTCTTTGGGTTCATTGATTCATTATAATAATTTTCAAGAGGGGAAAACCTTGAATTTTGAAGAACTTAAAAGTAATTAAAAGACACCTCAAAAGTCGGGAAAACTAATTTCCGTCTTCTAGGAATCAACATTTTCCCGGGGGAGAACCACCAGACCCCCCTTTCTTTATGGGATTTATCGATTCATGGGAAAAAATCGTATGCAACTACGTATGCAACTATTTTTTTTTTTTTTTTTTTTAATGTACCGGTATGTATACACACATAAGGCCTATTTACTGTAAAAGCAATGGGAAAAAATTACCTGGCTGTTTTCAAAAGGGGAAACCTTGAATTTTAAAGAACTTAAAAGTAATTAAGACACCTCAGAAGTCGGAAAAGCTCATTTCCCGCCAATTAAGAATCAAAATTTTTCCGGGGGAGGACCCCAAACCCCCTAAATTTGATTCCAGATCTGCATGATTCATATTCCCATTCATCTTATAAGTGGTCCCCCCCCCCACACTTTGAAAAACGTTCCGCCGGCCCTGAACCAGAGTGGGTTCACAGAACGTCTTAGGTCTGTTTTTCCGGATACACCGTTCATAGCCTATCGCAGACCACCTAACCTTCGTGATATATTAGTACGATCTAAATTCAAGAGGCAAATTAACTCTTGCGACAGCCATAATTTGGGTAGTCATCTTTGTGGTTCATCATGCAAAGCATGCTCCTTGCTTGATTCTACACAATCATTCAAGAGCAACCAAACAAACCACATATTTCGGATAAGGCAATCAATTAATTGCCTCACCAAAAATGTCATTTATCTCATATATTGTAATATTTTTGATAAACAATATTTGTGATAAACAAAAAACACTCTCCGTATGAGAATGACACAACATAGATCAGCTATCAGAAAATCTAAGCTTGATCAACCAGTAGCCGAACATTTCAATTTAGCTGGTCATTCAATTTCAAATTTCAGAGTGATTGCAATTGACCATAATGCCAATTGGAGCGACAAAAATCGCAAAGATAAAGAGAATCACTGGGAACTTTTACTTAAAAAACAATAACACCATTTGGACTCAATATTAGGAACGTTCTCCCAGTACACTAAATTAAACCAATGGCATTTCTATTTATTCTGGATAAATCATTTGGCTTATTTATTGAGGCTTGCCTCTAAAGTTTAGTTTTGGCCTTCCTGTTTACTTGTTTAGGCTGTTTATTCTAATCTCACCCAGCCCAATCATGCTTGCATGAAATTCTCACTTTATCTAGCTTTTTCTACCCTCACTCACTCGCCACTGAGGAAGGACTAATGTTGTCCGAAAGCTCTGGTTC
>NW_022741034.1:1171873-1175536 GCF_011630105.1 Anneissia japonica
ATGTATAAAACTGGCACTCGGCAAACTGTTATTCGGAAAAGTGGTCTCGGCAATCTGACATTCGGCAAACTGTATTTCGACAATCTGGCAACTATACAGCCATTTTGTTTTGTCGGTATTTACACATTTCGACTGGGCAGGCGGGCGTGGTTTAACGAAGAACGACCAATCGAATACGGTCTATGATTTACAATATTGTATCACAAACGCCCCTCTATTCTAGAGTCTCATAAATTCTTCCCTCGAACAAGGAGGAACTAGTTTAGTTTCTAAACTAATTCCTCCATGCCTCGAATAAACGCGCCCGTGAGAGTAATTTTAGAGTGGAAAAAAAATATGACACACTCTGCCCCGTCTGTGGGTTACACATGGCCATCCACTGGGGAACAGTGAGCCACAGTACTTTAAAAAAAAATTAAAATGAAAAAGAGGCAAAGATGTACAATCGATAACTTACAATGAAATTGCATTAATTTTTTTTATTTAGTAATGAAAATGACTTGTAGGCCTACATGGTATGTGAAACATTTCTAAATCAAACATAATATTCGATTATTTTATATAGGCCTATTCATAAAAATTACAAACATTACATATGACATACAATTAAAGTGAAAATGCTATAGATGTGTATATTATTTGTCATCAGACCATCGAAGTTTCAATGTGATCCAAATAACTTTCGTTTCAAATCTGTAAAATGTATTTCTGATCTTTTTAATAACTGTGAGTCTGAGGACCTTCTAGAACACTTATCCAACAATAAGGCCTCTCTCGCCGATTATTTATTAGTTAAAGATACTTAAACTTAGAAGATTATTTATTAGATAAATTAGATTTTGCAGGTATATCATTGAAATTTAAACTTTGCTCTAACACATTGCCCTTAGATAGTAGAGTCTCTAGATGGTCGGATGACAATAAAGGTTAATGCACACTTGTAATACAAATAGTGAAGAAGACATAAGACACTTTTTATTTACTTGTCCTGCTAGCTCTCCTAAACATACGTTTAGATGAGTTTAATAAACTTGAATTTAAATTAAATAGTCAGAATATTGATGTTTGGGATCAATTCTCGAATTCTAATATTAATATTAAATTAAGTTACATTTTAGGCTCCACTGCCCTTTCTCTGACAAAAGAAGTCGAAAAAATGTTTCGATGAATTTTGTAAATATTATGGAAAACGAGCGTGGAGAAAAAAAATCCGAACTTATACATTTACAAACTTTGTCGTAGATTAACTTTCTGTATTGCTGATTAATTTCTATTCAACCAATTTTGTTTGTATCCTACCTTATTGTAGAGTTAGTTGGTGGTACATCTGGCTATTCAATTTTTTTTTTCATTTCTTTTGTACTATAGTAGTTAAGAATTTTAATTTGTTTTTCAATTCACTTTCACAACGCACCAAATGATTTTTGAGTGCCATCGATCTAAAGGTGTATGTTAAAAGTATAGTATAGTAAAGTACTGTACCGGTAATTACAATTGAAAATTCCTACTATCATAATATTACACTTTTCTATCAGGTCTAAACACGGAAGATAGGCCTATTAATGTTATCTTCAGGTGTTTTCCAATTTTCCAATTATCTTTTCTGTTTCGAACCATACTTATATTAAATTTTGCTATCTTTAAAAAATAGCCTGATATATATTTTTAAAAAGAAAGCAAACTCTTTGATATTACTATCTGTATTTGATAATTATAAATAAGTAAATGGATATTATTGATGACTTTAAAATACTTATATATGCAAGAATATGACGGGCGCAAGAATAGGCCATGACTATTCTTCTGCACTACCATATATGTGGCTCACTGCCTCCTTCCTTACTATGGTTCCTATTCTGTATAACAAGTGCTCCCTCTAGAGCCTTATTTACTGCATAACAAGTGCTCCCTCTAGAGCCTTATTTGGAATAAATGCTTCCCTCGAATAAACTCCCCCTCCCCATGACTGTTAACCAAAGATCTTATAGTTAATTATATCTTTGCTCTAAACGAAACCAGTGGGTCTCAACACATTATAATTATATTGTCATAGAATTGCATTTAGTGCTAGCTAACCTGTTTAAGTTCATTTATTATCACACAATAACGAATTTTGACGGAAATATATTTTGTTCCACATTTACAATGAAATTAAGGGGCGTATATTTGAGTAGGGTGAAAGCGGGGCACAGTAGGTCGGATATTTGTTTTTTGCCTTTTTGTTTTGGCAAAATTTTAAATTAAAGCAACGCCTATGTTTACCTTCATACATAGGGCATCCTGTATCACATTTTCTATTATAAATTAACCGATTCTGACAGCACCTTTTTTTGGGAGTGATTTTAAAGAGGAAACAAATATGATCCACTGTGCCCAGTCTGTGAGGTACAGTGAGCCACAGTATTATTTTTCTAGAAAATTACAATGAAAAAGAAGCAGAGATGTACCATACAATTCGATAACAATTAAATGTCATTTTAGTAATGAAAATGGCTTGTACATGCTATTTTAAATGTTTCTAAATCAAACATATTTTTCATATATTTCAAATCACAACTATAATATATGAAATACAATTAAAGTGAAAATGCTATAGATGTATTATAGGCCTATTATTGTTATTACAATTGAAAATTATTACTGTATCATAATGAACTCCATGAGTGGATTTCCCCACAATTAAAATCGTAACGAAACTGGGCTTGGTCTAGGAGTTTGTGCTTCGAACATGTCATTCCATTCTTAGAAGAAGCCTTTTAATGAAGAAAGTGTACTATTTAGCAAGATTTACCGAAGTCGAAAACAACTCCAGCTATAAAAAATTGATTAGAAGATTAAACATGTTATTCTTGTTAATGAATTGATAAGGATGATTGCTATGTTAATTTTTTTATTGATCAAATCTAGGTAAATTTACTTTTAGAGTTTATACATAATTAGTTAAAACTGTTTGGATATTTATTTGAAAAATATATAATGAAGTATATATATATAAACTTAAATATATAATAAACTTTAAAGTTTATAATAATATTTAAAAAAGACAGGAAGAAGGAAGAAAAGCAAAGAGGTGCGGGGCGGCTTAGAATTGCACCGAAAATTATATAATAGTGATAATGGTTCAAAATTACATTTTACGAGTTTGTAGTAAATTATTCATCAGACGTGAAGGTGTCAAGCTTACACGTTTTGTAATTCGACATGTCAATTAGAGGATTTTAATAGAAATATTTAATAATAACGATGATGATGATGATAATAATAATTATAATATATTTTATATTACCTTCAAATAATATAATAATAATGTTATAAAATTTTCTTAGGCCTAGATTATGTTTTTTTTTTGTTAAGAAGTAATTATCTTATTATATAGAAGCGTTAGGCCTACATATTAAAAAGCTTTGTTTCCAATATAATTCCTTACATCTCATTTTCATATTTTCATTTATTGTTTTAGACATACTTTAAATTTTCTATTGTAATCATGCATGTGAATGTGATTTTGTGAAATATATCGAAATCTAAACTAAACTATTAAACATTTAATGTATATTAAAACGGCTGATTTTAATATTAAGTCCATCGACTGTTAGCCTACGTTATTTCACTGCAATTTTAATAAAGCAACAATATATATTGAAATATTGTATTACATCATAT